>NW_020218260.1:0-6541 GCF_003070985.1 Temnothorax curvispinosus | reverse complement strand
GCGTGGAAAGTGTATGCGTGAACTTTTCATGCGTGGAAAGTTAATATGCAAGATGCCACATGGGTTAGATGACGCGCTTTAAAAGTATTCAACTGTTTAAAGCGCGTCATCTAACCCATGTAAGTATTCTCTGCTTTAACAAAAAGACTTCAATTTATCAACAATTTACTGGTTTAAATGTTGTGTTTTGGTAAAGCATATAAAGTTATAGAAGTTGTGATTTTCTTTAAAGCAGGGCACACACACGTATATATTAGTTATTTATGCCTTTCAATACTCAAAATAGCTGCTATATTTTCCAAACTTTTTTTGTTAATAACTTTTTAACGAACAATGATCGAGGGCTAAAACCTTCTGAAGGTCACTCAGAAGGGTGACCTTGACAACATATGTCAAGGTCAAGGTCATCGGAGGGTGGTCTCCTATACTGCATAATTACCAATTGATTATATTCTCGTAGGAACTAGATGGAAGTCATCAGTCACTAATGTGAAGACATACCCTGGAGCAGACTGCGGAAGCGATCACCAGCTTTTGGTAATGAATTTCTGGCTCTGTTTTAAAAACATTTGCAAACCTGTCCATCATAATGCAGATTTCATTGCAGAGGTCTTTCAACAGATGTTTTCTTCTTTCGCCCAACTCCTGCAGGAGCTCGCTCTATATCCCGTCAGCTCTTGGGCTTTTGTACCTTTTTAGCAATTTTATGGCATTTTCTACCGCAGACATAATTATCTCTGGTTCGTGAACTATCTCCTTCACAATGCTAATATTCTCGATGTGTTTTTGTTTGTACAGCGTAATGCAATAATCTTTTCACACGTTCAGCACATTCTCCAACTTGTTGATCAGCGTTCTATTTTTGTTTTCAATTGCCCATGTTCTAGGTTTGAACTCCCTTGCGAGGAATTTGACTTTGCGGAACAGATCTCGAGATTCATTGCGATAAGCGAAGTGCTCTATTTCTTCGCATATTTGGGCAATGTTCTTTATTTTTGCAGCAGCGTCTTTTTATTTCATCGGATAAGTTTGCGTATGCTCTTTGATCCGCGGTGGTCTTGGCCTCCTTTCTTTGCAGGATGACCTGCCATGTCTCGTTGCTAATCCATTTTTTGCGGTGTGATGCTAATGACTTGTGTAGTTGTTGCGCCGTCGTTTGAATCGCGTTTTTTATATTGGTCCACATTGCCTCCGGTCCCTGTACGGTCTCCCAGTACGGTCGACCTCCCTAAAGGCCTTCTTTGTGTTATGTCTAAACGCTTCCATGACGGGTCCCCGTAATGCGCAGACATGTGGGACAAGTTTGCGAATGTTTTTAAAACGGAGCCTGAAATTCATCATCAAAAGCTGGTGATCGCTCCCACAGTCCGCTCCAGGGTATGTCTTCACATTGGTGACTGATGACTTTCATCTAGTAATTTGGTTTCTTGTACATACGGTCACCTGGTAATTTCCACGTATAGATTCTTCTCGGATGATGCTGGAAGCATGTGTTGGTGACCGTTAGTTGATGTTCCATACACATATCCAGTAAGCGCTCGCCCCTCTCATTTCTTTCACCGATGCCGAACATCTCGACTATTTGTATAATGTCGTTATCTTCTGTCGTTCTCCTAATCTTTGCATTGAAGTCGCGTATAACGATCGTAGTTTCTCTGTTGGGGATGCTGCGGAGTGTCGTCTCCAAGGATTCGTAGAAATCGTCCATGACTCTTGCCTCCCCTGTCGCTGTTGGAGCATATTTGGATGATATTGATAATATTAGACGAGCTCTGCAATCTCACGTGGATGATTCTATCGCTGATCGTATTGTAACCTTGTACTGACGTTTTAAGCCTTTGTCGCACGATTTTATCGCTACTCCATTTATACTTTTTTCCCCGTGAAAAGTATATCATGTTTCCTGTTGAACTTCGAAAATGCTCTTTTCCCTCTCCAGTGGGTTTTCGATATTCCCAAGACGTCAATCTTGTGCGCTTTCATCTCTCTCTCTCTCTCTCTCTCTCTCTCTCTCTCTCTCTCTCTTTCCCCCCTCTCTCTCTCTCTCCAAATTATTTAAAAAATTATTCACTATCAGATCGCGGACTTTGTTACCTCCAATCATATTCTGGATGATCGACAGTCGGGTTACCGTAGGGGCTACTCGACCCAGATTGCTCTGCTTTGGATATCCCACGACATCAGGAGTGCTGTTGATCTGGGCGAAGTCATCATTCTGGTTCTCTTTGATTTTAATAAGGCTTTTGACACCGTCCCACATCTCTTATTATTAACAAAATTAAGAAAATTGGGATTCTCTGATCTGGCCTTGAAATTAATCTTTTTGTATCTCACAGGTCGCACTCAGGCGGTTATCGATTTGGATGGAGAATTCTCCAATTGGTTATCTGTTACCTCAGGTGTTCCGCAGAGATCTGTTTTAGGGCCGCTCCTATTTTCCTCATTCATAAACGACATAGGAGCATTTCTTCGGTTTACTCAGCGTATGATATTTGCTGATGACACGCAAATTTATCGCAAGTGTCTCTTGAGCGAATTGAATGTTGGTCTGCGGCTCGTGGCACATGATGCGGGAGTCATCTCAAAATTTGCGGCCACCAATGGGTTGTCTCTTAATCTAAAAAAATCAAAGGTCCTAATACTGGGTAGTAAGCGTAACATTGACCAAATCAATCTCAGTAACCTAACCCTTATTTCCGTCAATGGTACCTCTATTCCGTTTGTTGCTGAGACACGGAATTTAGGAGTTATCATGAGCTCTGACCTATCGTGGAAAAACCATGTCTCTCATATCTCTAAGAGGGTGCATTTCACGTTGCACAAGCTTAAATTTCATAAGAACTCGTTATCACTTCAACTGCGGGTCAAGCTCGTATCCACATTGATTAGGCCTTTGTTGGGCTACTGTTCTCTTGTCTACAATGATGTCATTGATGAGCTTAACACCAATAGTTACAAAGACTTATAAATTGTGCGATTAGGTTTATCTTCAATCTAAGGCGCGACAACACATCACGCCCTACCGGCATCGACTAAGGTGGTTGTCTGTGAAGAACAGACGTCTTTATTTTTTAGGTATAGAAATGTATAAGATATTCAATGGAGAGTCTTCTAGCTACCTCTCTGAAATCTTTATTAAACCCGATCCCGCAATGAGACAATCGTTACGGTTAGCACTACCACATACCTTTCATATTCCCATTCACAGAACTGAAATTTATTACAGGTCATTTCATCTCGCGGGAATTTACCTATGGAACTCGCGTCAATCAACGAATTCAAAAACAAGCTCCATGACCACTTCCTTTTGCTCAAGCTGAGTACCGCTCGGGGTTCTCCTGCGGAGCTGTTTACTGTTTAGTCGTAGAATTATGTTTCATGTAAAAATCGAACATTAAACAAGAATGTTATGTTTTATGTAAATATTGTACAAGAGCGTTTAATTATGTTTCATGTAAATATTGTATTATAGATAAGAGTGTTAAACGTCATTTAGTATTATGCGATGGACATTACATCGTATAACTTTATTTTAATTGGACTTTGTTGCAGGGATGTATCGCGGAGTAATTTTCCTTATTACTCGTAGTGTCGATCTATCAATGGGAATACTTGAAACCACGTTGTATACGACTTTTCGCATGGTAAAATCAATATTGCGAGTGATACCACTAATGAATTTATATATAGAATTAACAGGTTCAAGTGCTTGCAATGTTGTTGTCGCCAAAAGTTATAGTTTACTCATGTTGCAATCCTTGTGATTAGTTCTTTGGTGATGTTATTGCTGTCGTCATATTGCGTTACGCACCTTTGTTCGGTTCTATATCTTCTTCTGTTCTTTTTGATTTTGTTTTTACTTTTATCTTGTATCTTTAGCATAACTCATGATTCACCTAAAGTCATAACTATGGCATAATAAATATCAATCAATCAATCAAACTCTCACACACACACACACACACACACACACACACACACACACACACTCTCTCTCTCTCTCTCTCTCTCTCTCTTTCTCTCACTCTCTCACTCTCTCACTCTCACTCTCACTCTCTTCTTGGCAGAAGCAGACGTGTGAAACATCGCTCCGTAAAAGTGGTAATTTTTGAGTGATTTAGAAGTGAGAGAGAGTGCTAAAAAGTTGTGTAAAGAATAGCTGCATAGACCGGAGTCAGCCATGAATTGATAGATACAATCAAGAAACAGAATAGAATAGATGTAGGAGGCAAAATGCACATGGTGAAGAAAATATTCAGAACAAAGAATAAGGATAAGAGACGTTCGAGAAGAGGAAAAGAGGAAGAAGGATCCATAATAATTAAAATTGATGAAGCACTCATAAATCACTAATAAATAGAGGAAAAATAAATTTAGGATGGCAAAAGTGTCCTATATTTAATTATATTAGTGTTAGAAAATGTTTTAAATGCTGGGGCTATTATCATATTGCCAACAATTGTACGAGACAAAAAACTATAAATTTGCATAAAATCTTAAGGCGAATGAATGTACGACGGGAAAGAAGAGGTGTATAAACTGTACCTATAAGAATCAGACGTACAACTTAAAGATAAATGTTGAACACGAGGCGCTGGATTCGAAATGTCCGACATTTAAGAAAGTATTGGAGGAGGAGAAAAAAAGAGCCGACTGGAAAGATGCAAAATAGCAACCACAGGAAGAAGCGGAAGTACTCTGGTATACGAATGCTGGTTGGTACATAAGGATGAAATACAACATCAAATTATGAAGAGGGTGAATCCAGCGATTTTAGCGTTATCCGAGATTGACTAGATTGACGGTAGAAATTGAGGATAGTGCGGTCAATGTACCGGGATATAGTATAGTTAAAAGTGATGCTGAAGGTAGAAATACAGAAGGAGTACTGTTATATGTTAAGGATAATATTAAATTTAGAGTAGTTGAAAAGAAAAAGAGATAGTGTCGAACTGTTGGTGCGTGGTGGTAGAAATGAGAGAGAATTTGTATAAAAGTATGATAGTAGTAGTGTATCATTCGCCGAGTGCGTCAAATGGCGATTTCGTGAAATTTTTGGAAGATACAGTAGAAAATTTAATAATAAAGTATGACTGTATAGTGATAGAGGATTTTAATATAGATATAATGGTAGATTCATTTTATACAGAGAAATTATTAACGGTAATGCAAAACCTAGGGATGAGGCAATATGTTGATTGTCCAACGAGGGTTACGAAAGATAGTCGAACGGTTATAGATTTAATTTTTTCAAATAAAAGGAAGTAAAGGTACAAGTGAATGAGAAACTTAAAATAACGGACTATGCATGGCTAAAAGTAGAATTTAATTTCAAGAAAGGTAAAAAAAAGGCGCCAAGTACACGCAATGTATTTTGTAAATTCAAAAATCCAACTTAAGTGGTAGTAACTTTATTTCTCTTTAACAAAATTATATCACAAAATTGCGTTACCTAATTCAGCCTAAGTGACATGTTATTTCAAAAAAATATATGAAATCTTTAAATTGCGCCAATTACAAAGAAAATATATGTATTGCTTTAAAAAATAATTGTTATCCAACTACTTTTAAAAGATAAAACCTAAGCGGTACATATCTTTGTGCTCCCATTGAAGGGTCTTCCTATTCCAATCCAAGTAGTAGCTTTAATTCTCCTTAACAAAATTATAATATTGCAAAGAATCATTTTAATCACAAAGAATTTAAAAGGTAACAGTACAAAATATTTAATTAAAATAAAATAAATAAATTCTTGTAAAAAAACTTGACGCTGCTTTTTTACTCCCGTCACAGGGTTCCTCCGTAGCCCTCGGCGGGGGAACAGGTGGAAAGTGTAAGGGGAAAAAAAGGGTGTTGTGGGTGAGAGGGAAGATGGAGGAAGGAAGGAAGGTGAGGAAAGACGAAAGGAGGTGGAGTGATTGGAGGCGAGGGTGAAAGCGAAGTGAAGCGCCAGAAATTGGCGGGAGAAGAGGAGGCCAGAGAGAGAGGTTAGGATGACGGAGGGATTTCGGAAGGAGGACGCGGCGAGGGAGAGAGTCAGCGAGGGTAGAGCAAGAAGGGAGGCAGACGGAGTAGGAGAGTGAGAAGGAGAGAGAGGTGTGAAGGGAGTGCGGATGCATAAGTGGAACAGCTGAGTGGAGGCGACAGCGTGATAGAGGGAAGGGCCAGAACGTGGCGAGAAAAGCGGAGGAGTCGGCAAGGCGGAGAGGCGAGATACCGACGGTGCTGCGGAAGAGCGAGGCAAGACCACCGTAGAGTTAGCAGACAAATTGAATATTTTGGAATTATTCTTTTTCATATAATTTGGGAATCATTTGGGGAAGTTTGGGAAAATTGTTTAAACATGTGGGAAAGAATAGATTTTTTGTTATTAACAAAATTTATTGAGCGTCAAGTTAGCAGATGACTATGTTTAATGTTTATTATAAATGGAATCGATTGGAAATCATTTGGGGATGACATCTTCATTGTAATTTTTATTTGGGAAAAGTTGCTTTTTTTGTAATTTAAATAAATCTTTGTATTAATGTTCTTTTTCGCT
>NW_020218259.1:0-1361 GCF_003070985.1 Temnothorax curvispinosus | reverse complement strand
ATATATCGCTCGCGCGCGCAGAAATCCGCGCGCGAATCGTCCGAGAAAATCTTTTCAGGAGCTTAAGAGCCGGAACGGCCCTCTCTTTACTCTCATTATATTCTACCTCGCTTTCTCTCCTCCCCGGTTCTCGGACAGGGTGGGATATTGCTATTCCAAGCCGGTCTCGCCTTTCTATTCGATCTCGCGATCTTTTCCAGCTACTGGAACCTAAAATCGTGAGGACGATCATCCGATTTTGATGTGCGCGAGGCTGAATCCGCCTATCTAACCGCGGAATAGAGTGGTATACGTATATATGTGTGTGTGTGTTTATCTCATTACATATATGTATCAAAATTATATATATATATATATATATATATATATATATATATATATATATATGCGTGCGCGCGCGTATGCGTGTGTGTGTTTATATATACCTTCGCTACCTCGCAGATCTTTCTCGACCACGGTTACTTTGTGCGACGCGTATAAATCCGAGAGAATCGCAGTGAGATGCGAGAGATGCGACCGGTGCTCTCCGCGCAAAGAGCCTCCATTTCCGCCGATTTCCAACTTCATTTCCACAGCCACAATTTCACCCCGTTCACCCGCCCGCCCATCCATCCGCTCGACCGCTGATCGCCGTATGATCGATCGAGATCCTCTGTCACCCGCAATTCTGCGTCGTGTGATAAACGTACCTTATACATACGTACGTATTGTGATATGCGCGATATCTCGCATACTGCAGTAGAGAAGGTCACAGTGTTATTTGCATAGAAGACGCGCGGACTCGACGTAGGCGCGCAAGAAACAATATCGTCACAGGAAGGACGGTGTGTTTCTAGCGTTTCTGCCGCGTTCTCCCGATTTTTTTCGCACTTTCGCGCTAATTTATTTAGGGCCGGTTGTTCCTACCTGTTAGTACTAACTAATAGTTAAATAATTATATATATAGATATATCTTTGTTTTTCCTTTAAATTAAACAAAGACAGACATATGATTTAACTATTAGTTAGTTTACCTAATAGGAACCGGTCCTTATACAGTGATCTTAATCCTTGTACTTCTGAGATCAACTTAACGCACACGGATTGCCAATGAGAAAAAGCTGCAATAAATAAAAAAAAATATTAGAGAATCTTCGGGCAGCAAAAATTTAATGCAAAATTTTTGCAATAAAAATATAAATCCTTCGTCATATATTGAATACTTACACGATATTATTTTATTTAATTAATAATAAACGAGTTTATTATTTAAATTGCTTTTGGTACAATCACTGACTATCTATCATTTTATGTAGGCCTTAGAAATGCTCTTTCCTACCAAATGCTCTTTCTGAGAAGATATAATTTTGTCACCGTGCGAT
>NW_020218258.1:3672-8835 GCF_003070985.1 Temnothorax curvispinosus | reverse complement strand
CAATCAACGTGTTGCTTTTCCGTAAGAACCAAAAGTTTATTGGCTACCGCGTTGCTTCTTGCCGCGCGGCAAGCGTTTCCGCGTCCTGTGTGCAGAAGCCATAAGACGGTTTTGAAATAAGATCTGATTATGAATACCGGCCTAAGGTCTTAATTAATAGATAAGCGGTGATTGGTCACCTCGCTTTGCGGCATTTTGTATGGGGCGCTCCTGGTAATTTACCGGGATTGCCGGGAACTTTGGGAAATGGCGATATTGGCGATTCGACTTCGACAATCGACTCGACAGTCTCGACACCAACCACCAACTAGGCGCGTTGTTCCTGACTTGACGTTTGTGATTGTTTACGTAACAGTATATGTTTATCTTGGAAAGTGCGACGATTCTAATTGGATGCTTGCTCGAGTAGATTCGAGTATTGTCAAACTGACGTTCATTAAGATTCAAAGAAGAAGCTCGTTTAAAGAGATTCAGCGGTCTGTCTTGCCGGTACGCAGTATAGGTTAGGATCGACCGATGTTGGAAGCTCTACTGGAATAGAGAATTGAGAAGAACCGTCCGATATTGGAAGCTCTATATTGGAATAAAGAGTTTAAAACAATTATAAACGAGTCAGAAAAACCGATGATGAGATGTATAAAATATAAAAATGGCAAGATATCACATTTGAGCGAGAAAAAAGGTAATTATAGCTAATCTTGTTTAATCACGTTAATTATCTTCTATTTTTTGTTATTAATAAGAGCATGTGTGATTCCGTGTAGGTGTGGAAAGCGTGACAATGACGACAAATGGCAAGGCAAATAAGAAGAATGACAGCTCTCCCCGAGGCCACGAACAGTCAGGCTCCAGCCACAGCACGCCGATTGCAAAGAACCCAAGCACGAACGCGGATGCCGAAAACTCGCTGGATCTCGATTACTCCCCGAGCCTGATCTTGCCTCCGTGCACGCAGGAAGGCGGTAACGAGGTTGCGTGGGATTGGCAAAGTTCTCTGAGCAGGACTCCGGAGAACAGAAACAAGCGACAGAACGTTCAGTGCGAAACGCCTAAAGGAACCAAGCTGCTGCAAAGGAAGAGAAATTCGAACTCGCCTCTGCTGTACAAGCCGCTCAAGAGAAAGACCATCAAGATGGAAAACATGGAGAACATTGGACAATTTGCAGCTGAGCTGCAAGCTTTGAACGAGAAGATGAGAGTTATAAAGCAGAACGACAAGAGCGATTGTATCAAAGAGAAAGAAGCACCGACGTTAACGAATGTAAGTAACGAGGAAAACACGTCAGAAATTAAAGATAAACAGAATAGCATCGGAGAAAGTGGCAACAATAACGGGCATAATAGCGTTGGAGAGACGCATGATCGTAACGAAGCCAGCAAAAAGCAAGTGAATGGAAGTTACGACGATTTATTTGATGACTCTGTAGACGACGATATAATCAGGTGCACTCAGGAGATAGAGGAGAAATTCAATTTGATGGACAAAGGAAGTTCTGTTTCCGTGCACTCGCAGGTGACGCAGGTCAAAAAGGAAGAATTACACACGAATGACGTACCCAGTAAAACATCTGTACAGTCTGGTTCCAGTGAGAATTGTACGAAACCATTAGTCAGGAGTGTTTTAGGCGCAAGCGATAGTAATACATTAAAGACATACTCGAAATTGTCATTAAAACGAGATACGAGCTCTAGTACGTGTGTCACAGCGCAGAAAAGTAAAGATCCATACAAACCGTGTCCAAATAACAATAATACGATATCCCGTGTCCAGAAGCCGTGCGACAATAAGAAACTGACAAAAAGTAACACCGCAGACTTGTTCGATTTGGAGGATGATTCTTTTGACGATTGGTTAGTGACCTGCGTTGAGGATGAAAAATCACTACCGAAATCCGATGGATCCTTAACTCGTAAAGACGACAGCACGAAATGCCAGGCCAATTATAAACGTTTGACTAACGCGCCGTTAAAGTCGGAAACGAAATCTGCTGATTCGCTTAATCCTATGGCAAAGCCTGAAACATCTAACGTTAGCTTATTAGAAAATAGAAAGTTCTTTAAAACTAAGAGTTTATCCGATCAGTACGTTAGTCGGGACGCGAGTACGAATGCTAAAGGTACAGGCGCTTCGTGTTACGCGACGAGACCTACGTTACAGCACTCGTCTAGAGGCTCAATACCGCATATGGGTATCGCGCGTACCCTCGTAAGTACAAAACCGATTGTTACAAATGTTCGTAAGATCGAGAATAATGCTTTTTCATTAATGCATGATACGGGTCAAACGCGTGGGTCCGATGTTAACAGGTACGCGGTAAAAAGCGATGGTGATCGCTTCGTTAAGCATCATTCTACCGGTAATATGAAAAACGATACGCCGGAAATGACGAAAACTGGTTCGCAGCCGGCACGGTGTACCGCGGAGGAAATCGAAAGAAAGAGATTGCAGGCCGTAGCGAAACTCGAGGCGAAAAGAAAATTGTACTTCACGAAGATTAAAAATAACGTCAATAGGTGAAATCACAGATGCCTTACACGTGTTATACTTATTACGAGAAAGTGATAACTTTCTTGATTATAATGTTGTATCGTTATATCGACAAAACTCTCTGTGATCGCCGTTATCATTGTCTTCATTGTAATCATTGTTATATTGTAGAACGTTTTATCAATTTGCAAATATATTTATAATTATACATACGTAAGTATAATCTGACTTTATAATCCGACATTTAAATCATATATGTATACAGACTTGTATACGTAAAAGAACCTTGCCCATTTTATTAAAGGGTTTTGAGCCATGAACACTTGACTTCTATATGCATTTGTAGAGGAGGTATATGATAGAAATAATAATAACATGGTTCCAAGCCTTGAAAACGTGGGGAAAGACTTTCTGGGGTGTGAATTTCACATATTACCATATTAGCTAAATGTAATATTAGCTAAAAACTTTACACTATTTAATTTAAATATTATAATATCACTAATTTTATATAAAATAAAATATTTTATAATATTGTTCAGACTTTCTTGTGCCAGGGCCGTGATGACGGCGGTAACGAATGAACTTATTGGTTTATTCGACTTTCAGGCTTGCGGCCGGTTTGTACTTTTTGGCCAAAAGGAAAAAAATTCGAACGCAAGAATCAAGCTGCCATCAGAGTATATTGAAGATATTGAAGATATTTTAATATCATTTTCTGACGGTTCTGACGGTGAAGGTAATAATAAATAGGTATTAAGATAATTAAATCTCTCTCTCTCTCTCTCTCTCTCTCTCTCTCTCTCTCTCTCTCTCTCTCACTCTCTCTCTCTCTCTCTCTCTCTCTCTCTCTCTCTCTCTCTCTCTCTCTCTCTCTCTCTCTCTCTCTCTCTCTCTTCTTAAATGACTTCTTTCGCCTCACCCCCAGAACCTAAACTTATATTTTTCTAATGATGTGTGTACATACATACACAACAATACCTACTTATCATATGCCATAAAATGGCATATGATTCAATGTTGTGCGTCAATGGCTCATTTTGGGCAAGGTTCTTTCAAAAACTAACTGCAGCATACATTCCTGAAGACGTTTTTTGTTTTTTTAAGAAATAATTTCGCGACACGCAGTAATTACACTTCGGTCTGACATTGCCAAATTGCAGCAAAGAATTTGTAATTATAACTTATTAGTTAGATCTAAAAATTTATTTTGCGATTCGAACACATTGCGAAATATTTTATCGAAACAAAAGATAAAACATTTAATTGTTTTAAGCTTTTATTTATTTTCTGTAATTTTTTTTAGAATAAAATATTAAATTTTTTTTATTAGGAAATTCAGTCCGGACCGCAAATGGCACTTTGTCTGATAAATTGTAAATTTTTCTTATTTAAGGCTCCTGGATGGTCACCGCGGCCATATTGAATTTTCACTATTGAGGCGAGGAAAACACCCAATTTTGTCGTCCGTACCATTTTCAAATAAAGAGACATTTCAATAAAACATCACTATAGATCGTTTCAGAACACTTCCGAAATTGACCGAAAACTACCCTTTTCCCTCGACAATAAACAAACAGCTATAAAACAAAGCCTAAACATACGGGAAAAACAGCCGTTTAACGACTATCGAAAGGAGGTGAAAACGTTACTTCCGCATGCAAATCTTACTTTTCGGTCAATTTCGGAAGTGTTCTGAAACGATCTATAGTGATGTTTTATTGAAATGTCTCTTTATTTGAAAATGGTACGGACGACAAAATAGGTTGTCAACATGTCACAAGACAGAATTCTCCATTGGAGAGAGTGAGAGGAGAGAGTGGCGGCGCCACCGTCAACGCAGAGTTCTCGGCTGACCATCCAGGAGCCTTAAACTTTCCTCTTCAGCTTGCATAATGTTACACGTAGTAACGAATTATATTTTTCTATATTTATAATTTGAGATATTTTGAAATTGCGATATAGATAAATTTAACTTTAGAATTTTTTACGAAATTAATTATAATTTTTTATCGCGTTATATACAATAGATATAAGATCAAACGGGATTGTGTATTATAGAAGTAAGTATATAATACCGTATACGAAAAAACCATTATTAGACACACGTGCCATTTTGTCGGCAATATGAAGCACTCAGCTCAAACATCCTTTTATATTACGAGACTCGCAATTACTGCATTCAACATTTTATGAGGATCCTGTGCGTATTAAATTTTTCTTTTATACTTGTTTTTTTTCCCTCTTCCCGTTACTCGCGCGAGAGATATATAGGGTTTTTATTATGCGTGTACCGCTTGTCATGTCATGCTTTTAATTTTAATAATTCACATAGATCCAGACATTTATATGCGGCGTTACGGTTTTCTGTAGACTTGTCGTTTTTATTAAAATTTAAAGTGAACCCGTCAGATAACAGATTTTAAAATATATAATATGTGCAACGTGTTTTGCATATGAGAGAGAGAGAACTTCCAATTTATTTTAAAAATTCATGGAAGAGTTTTTTGTAATATAATCCTCCCCGATCTCTACACCTTTGATATATCCATAAGAATGTAAGATATGTTGTAATACCAGAAATTATATTTTTCAAACATACTTAATTGCGTGTATGCTCCCCTACCCTGAGCCTACGGCAGAATGATAAAGTGATTGAATTATATACTTTCTTC
>NW_020218258.1:0-3662 GCF_003070985.1 Temnothorax curvispinosus | reverse complement strand
CGCTATTGTCCCGTAGGTGACTGCGTTGTTCAAACGCGTGAAGGAGACGATAGCTGAGCGTATATTAGTGAAGTCGTGGCTGGACGACGAGACCAGGACGCAAGCGTTGCAGAAACTAAATTCCTTACGAGGTCGATTTCACGTGTCGCCTGATTTCTACAATGGCACCTTGCTGGCACATGAGATGGCCGAGGTGAAAGCGATTATCTTCTTTTACACATAGATACATATTAAACTTATTGAGACTCAATTAAAACGGAAGAGATAGGTTCTCCCTCTTCGTACAGAAATGTGGATCTAATTCGTAACGATAAGATGACGTAAACTTTAAAATTCGTCTATATTGTCTTTTCTATCAATATTATTAAATAGCGTTGTCTCATAGGTCGTAATTGACTCAGACGACTTTATTGCCACTGTCCTGAGAAGGTTCCGTCAGATGCGAAGCTTACAAGACCCAAGTCCGTTACGAAGAAACGCAATAATTAGGTGAAAAAAACTTCCATTTAAGTCTTTTAATTTTAATAGAGGTCCACGAATAGAAAAAAACTTAACTCCTAACTGTATCAAATAGTTCTCTCATCGTTTCTTCTGAACACATGTAACTTTGATAGAGGCTGTAACTCTGGTTCAGATAAATATTTTTGGACTTGCTTTTTTTATTTTGAAGCTCTAAGATTTAGGAATATGTATTGCCTGAAAGATATGATTAGATATTAATACTGAAAAGTTTTATTTTATTAAGTTATAAAGTTAAATATCGAAAATAGAAAATTTCAAACAAGTAAAATTTCGTCTAGGTCTGGGAAATCTTGTGTGTTCTGTATTAATATTGTATAGAGGGGAAGGAGAAAGAGAGAGAGAGCTATTTTCTAGCTTTGTTTTCCCCAAGATTTTTCTGTCTAAATTGTATATTTATGCTTTTAGATGTCATTACCCTTACTCCGTACACGCCTACTACGAATCCTCCACAAACACCATCGGTAAGTACTGTTATTATAAGTCGCACGCAAAATCGGTATCGGGCAATTTAACTGAAGTTGCCCTTGTTAAAAATGAAAGGAATTCCATTGGCAATGATGACATCCTGGGCATGGTCGTGGGACGGCGGACCGGCTTTTGCGGTGCACGCTACGCTAGGATCGGTCATCGCGCACGAGATTCTCCATGCCTTTGATTTTCACCGTCGTAGACTGCCCATGGAGCCGGACCGAGATGTCGACGAGTTGCTTCGCGTCACGCCGAACTCCTGGAAGCGATTGGAAACCAGGATAGAATGCGTCGCACGACTTTACGCCAGGAGTTTCTGGCGGAAGGTCCAGTCTTACGGGAACGACGTTGCCGTACAAGTAAGCTTTACGTGTCTTCAAAGCGAAAGAAGATGTTCGCAACTTCTTCATTAAGATCAAGCGTAACCGTTCTTATTTTCTCTTAATTTTATCGCACAGTTCGATTGGAACATGACGAAAAACGAGAACGTCGCGGATATCGGTGCTCTGCAAATTGCTCACAAGACCTGGTACACCTTGACGAACGGGAAGGACCGGAGCCTCCCCGGATTAGAAGGACTCCGTCCAAGTCAGCTCTTCTTCATAAGTGCCGCACAGGTAACCCGTTCCCTTCCTCAAATATTCATTGCGATTTTCTCCTTCTTTTTATATCTCTGTACCTTAGAAGTAAATAATCGTATCCCCGTATCGTATTATTATGGATTTAGAGAAAACAAGTTTTAAAGTTTTAAATAGGAAAGTGATATATTTTTTTAGATATAAAAAAAAATAGCGCCTTGATTTATTAAGTTTTTAATAAAGTAATTTAACTGACATGTTTAGTAGTACAACTGTGAATAACATGCTGTACCTGGTTTAAAAATTAGGCACTATAAAAATTTTCAATACGACTTTTTGTAAACATTTTATCTTAGGAACTAGTAATAAAATAGACATATAAGACGCTTTATCATTATACAATTTAAACTTCTAGTATATTGAAAAAATGTATTAACTTTATTTTGAAAAATTGGATATATGTTGTGATTCTTTACCTTTAAGGTACACAGATCTATTCTACACAAATAATAAAATAATATGGTAAAAGAAATTATATTATAACTTTTTATTATGATATTCATATTATATTTTTATTTTATATGATATATGAAATATGATATATGATATATAATATAAAATTATATATAGGTACGACTGCTTCAGATATTTCTTGACAGTAACAAAGAATATCTTTTATCACCGATACATTATATATAAGTATATTATATAAATGTATATGCAAATAAATTTTTTGTTATGTAAAAAATTATTATGTGTATATAATATATATATATAGGTATATATATATATATATATATATGTATATATATGTATAATAATTTATATATTTATATATTATATATTCATTTTGATCTTTTACATAATATCAGATTTATATACGATTTAATTAAATACGAGCACAAATATTTTTTAATGCATCGACACCGTTATGCTTTTAGGTACACTGTGTTAATACGACTATCGAGGCCTACGTTTTCTCGGTCGAGTCCGACTATCATTCTCCTCACCCTGAAAGGTATTCGATATTTTCTCTTATTTCTCTCTTCTCTATTTATGCAATTTGAAATTTTCTTGTAAGAGGAAACATAAGGGATAACGATCGATTACGTTTCCAGAATCAACAGTGTAATGATGAATTCTCAAGCGTTCGTAGAGGCGTTTCGCTGTCCACTCGGAACAAAAATGAACCCCCCGAATAAATGCACTGTCTGGTGATCGTACGCATTCATCGATATACGAATATATAAATTGTGCGTGTAGCAGGCCGTCTATACCTCGCTTAATTTTATTTCGCAGTTACAATATACGATTGTAAATATATTATTTTAAGATCGTAATTCGCAATGGGAATTAAAGCTACAGGAGAATGGGTATTTGCCCCTTTACGCGAAAACTAAACTAATACTTAATCCATTAAGAACCATAATTACAAAGAATTTAATCACAATTTTTGTTCTCTTTAAGAAAGCTTTAATACTAGAATCATTAAACAGATAATTCTTATTAATCTTACGCTTGAAAAATCGCATTTTCTTCTTGAAAGCTTGCCTTACAAATTAGATTTAAGATAAAAGAAATCAAAAGTGTTCTGGCGTTCATTCATTTTTTAAATCTATGACAAACATAAAAATATAAGTACAAATCAAGCAAATACTAACAAAAATTAAAAATATCGTTATTAATTTAATTCATCACAATATTAATAATAATTATTTTTAAGAAGGTAAAAATCAAAAGTAATTGTAAATACTTACATTATTTAGTAAACTTGAATTTGGTCTTAAAAGTGAAATGTTAACCATTAATGAATTAACTCTTTTGGGTAACTCTTTCAATTGCTAAAAAGCTTCATACTATTGTATGGATTTAGTGAACAGCCTTATTAGGCTGTTCGATATAACTATCGCTTTTTAAAGGTTGTTATGTAGAATAAGAAGAAACACATGATGATATAGTATATTTCTTTGTTTATTATGTAGTTTCTCTAGAATTTACAAAAGAATTATTAGATTTATATTTCAAAGAATCATTATCCGCCCGTGATGCTGTGAAGAAGACTTGTTGATTAAATTAAATTGTAGTCAACTATGT
>NW_020218257.1:172764-183295 GCF_003070985.1 Temnothorax curvispinosus | reverse complement strand
TAATATTAAAATTCATAGATATTTACTATTAAGATATACATATTTTTAAGTTTATATTAAGATAAATAAAAAAATCATGCGTGTGGTCGCCACGCGCGTTAGAAGTGAAACTTCTGAAGGCAAGGCTTTGCCATAACCTTTCTGAAATTAATACAAAAACAATGCAACGGAATTAGTCACTCCAAGCCGCCCGCAACTCGAAAATATAGTATACGCAGTTCTCACTATATCCGTTTTGCCAGTGCCGTACGCCTGATCGAATTTTCGTGACGCGTTTTCGAGTCGCAAAATCGAATTTACTTACCGATCCAAAAGGAGTTTCACTTTGTACGCCTGTTGGTCGAATTTTCGTGACACTATTTCGTGACGTTTTTTCGTGTCGCACAATCGAACTTACTACCGTACCAATTAAAAAAGTTTCATTTTGTACGCCAATTGGTCGAAAATTTTCGTTGCACTTTTCGTGTCGCATAATCGAACTTACTACCGTGCCAGAAGAAGAACCGTCTCGCCAACGCCGTACGCCTATTGGTCGAATTTTCGTTACATTTTCCGTGTCGCACAATCAAACTTACCACCGTACCAAAGAAGTTTCATTTCGTACGCCTATTGGTCGAATTTTCGTTACACTTTCCGTGTCGCACAATCGAACTTACTACCGTACCAAAGAAGTTTCATTTCGTACGCCTATTGGTCGAATTTTCGTTACATTTTTTGTGTCGCATAATCGAACTTACTACCGTGCCAGAAGAAAAACCATTTCGCCAACGCCGTACGCCTATTAGTCAAATTTTTGTTACACTATTTGTGTCGCACAATCGAACTTACTACCGTACCAAAGAAGTTTCACTTCCGTTACACTTTTTCGTGTCGCGAATCGAATTCACTACCGTGCCTAAAGAAGTTTCACTTCAAAAATGTAATATGGTTAGATTTAAAAAAATTTAATATAGTTAAATACAATTAAAAATAATACAATTTTATTCAATGGCGCGATATCATTTTCAAGAATATGTCTCGCGGTGACTTCACGCACACGTGCAGGTATTCGCGCGAACGGGAGTCGGGGGCGAGCAAGAGAGACCGCGAGCGAGAACGCGCGAGGGAAAGAAAACGCGAACGGGGGAGAGATAACGGGGGCCGGGAGCGAGAAACCGCGCGCGAAGGAGAGATAACGCGAGCGGGAGCGTGTGACGTCACGCGGACCGGCGCGGCCGTTGCACGCGGACCCCCTCGCCCCGCGGCGCCCGAAAACGCGAACGCTCCGCGGCGAGGCGAAAACGCGGTCGCCCCGCGGCACCGGAAAACGCGGACCCCCTCGCTTCGCAGAGCCGGAAAACGCGGTTCCCCCCTCCCCCTCCCTCGCCCTAAATACGGGGTTCCCCCTCCCATCCCCTGCGGCGCCTGAAAAACGCGGTTCCCCCCTCCTTCTCCCTCGCGGCGCCCGAAAAACGCGGTTCCCTCCCCCTCCCTGCGACGCCCGAAAAAACGCGGTTCCTCCTTTTCCCTCCCCCGCGGCGCCCGAAAAACGCGGTTCCCCCCTCCCCCTCTCCCCGCCCGCGGTTCCCCGCCTCTTACCCTCCTCAGATCCCAAGGTTGGGGTAGAACAAACGTAGCTTACCTACTCGCGTTCCGCAGACACGCCACGTAATCCTAGAAACGTGATTTTCTTCGTGACTACGTTCCTTTTAATACCCTTTATTCTATTGGTGTCGTCGCGTCCGAGTACCTTGTAAGTGTACATCTTCGCTCTGAGATCCACGAACTTTGTCATGATCGCGCCGTTGTTCTCGTCCTTCATCACACCGGGCACCTTCTTGTTGACGCGCGGCATACCGTGCGCGTTATTCTCCGCGTAATCGCTCGTGTCGAACCTGTCTATGTCGCGTCTCATAAGCTCGTACGCGTCTTCACACTCCAGCGAATAGATCAGACTATCGGTATCCGTGTAAGCAATTCGACACCGGTCGCCATACAACGGCATCGTAGTCGTAGTGAAACTCGTAGAGAAACACGTCTTGGATATCTCGAGAATAGACATACCCACGTAGACCGGCTTGTTGAATTTTACCTCGAGCTTTCGCAGCTCGATCGCCACCAGATTCTCCGAGAAGACACTCCTGCTGTGAAAGTTCGGTCTGCCGATCAACGCCTCCGCGCCGTACCTCCCGTCCCATCGCGTCACGAGACGCACGTCCACGTGATCGCGCACGTTCTCCATCGTTTTGCCGAAGACGGCATTGTTCATCAGTTTGTACAAATTACGTTGAAACTTGTTGCTCGCGCGCATCCTAAACGTCGTGTTCAGCTCGATGTACCCGCGAAGCCACGGTGACTGGGCGAATCGCAGCACTCGACAAACGCGCGTCAGACGCAAACCGAGTCGCAGACATTGCTGCAAGTTTTGATAGTGCGTCAGGTAGCGCGATTTGTCGTAGAGAGTAGCGAGCAGTTTCTCCTGCAGCTTACCGGGCGGTTTATCGCGCGTCGGGCAGGTCCGCGTGGGCGTCATGCAGGTCCCGCGGATACTCGAGATCCACCTACAGAATGTAACCAACGTCGCTGTCCGCCGGCACGGTCGTCACGTCAAAATTCTCAAGGTCGTCGAGCCACTGGAAATTTGCGTACGGCAGCGATTTGCACATAGCCCAGCCGTACAGATTGTTCACGTCGTAATTCATGAGATACGTAGTGGGCTGGGACGTGCCTGTTGTTGGCTCGCGCGTACCTAAGCGAACATTGACTGAGGCCGCCGCGTATTCCGCGTTCCACGAACAGCGCCATGTCAATGTCGGTGAGCAGCTCGAAACGCACGCCGGTGTACCTCAGCATGGCGTCCCACGTGTACCCCGGCAACGTATAATAATACACGGGATCCAGCCCGTAACTCACGTGTCCCGAAAATTTTCAACGATATCCGCCAGAAGAAGCACGTCGGTCTTGATACAGATCGCTGTATTTGCCGAGATTTCGCACGCGAAAACGTCGCCAGACCCTCGTCGCGTGCTCGTAGTCGCTCTCGCTCGCGGTCTCGTCGGTCAGGGAGCTGTAAAAAACCTCGCGCGGCGGAAGCTCGGTCTCTCGCAGTTTGTCCACGCTGTCGACGTACTCGTACAGAAATACTTCCTTGCGAGTGAGCAGATCGAGATCCTCCGTGCTCAAATCCGCGTGCTCCGAGCGCGTTATTTTCAGCTTGTCCTTGTCCAGATAGGACGTCAGGGACGTCAGGATACTCGCGGCTAAAAATTTGTACGAGTTTACGAATCGAAGCTTCACGAATCGATTCCACATCCCGTCCGTTTGCGTCTCCTTAACAGTCTTCGAGAAAGATATGTAATTTTCCTTCGTAAGCGGCAGGAGATCGACCACACCCTCAAAATCGTTCGCGATTTTCTCGATGATAAAATGCGCGTCGTAACCCGACAGATTGTGGAAGAACACGGGAATCACGTACACGTTTCTGTAATTCAGATTGCAACGAGAATGCTCCGGACTTCTGTAGCGTCCGTTCAGATGACAGTGATCTCGCACGCGCTTGTCTTCTGGTTGGAACGCTTTCCGACACGTGACAATGCGTCGCGCGCTGAAATTCGAGTTTCTTGTCCTCTGTAAGTTCTACCATCGATATATTGGCGACGAATTTAATCTTAGTGTGACGTGCGAGAACGCGAAGCTCGTTCACGAACCACGAAACGCAGTCCTCGCCGCGACGATATCTGTACGTGGATACGGTATCGTCGTAGGTGCAGCACAGATAGTAGCTCAGGCTGAACGGTACGTGACGCTGATAAGCGTATCTTTCCGTTCTTGCGCCCCCTTCGGCATTCTCCCTCTCCCGTTGTTCGAGAAGACACTCCAGATCCGCGTACACTACGAAGGGGAGTCGCTCCTTTCTGTCGTGATTGTCGAACAACAGCCACTTATCGTCCTCGTTCGGAAGAACGATGGCGCAGTCGTTCATTCGACCGCAGTCGACGCTGTGAGCGGCCAACTTTTCTTGCGTATAGAAATAGTGTAGACATCTGCAAAATAACGTGCGTGCAATTACTATGCATATATATAAAATAACACCGCGTCGTTTCCTTGTTCTTCCGGGTTTTTTACTTACCGATCGCAAACGTACTTCGCACACCGGCTCACGGTCAATTGCGAACCCACCAATCGCGACAGATTCTTTATCCAGGCGAAATGGCCCCTGTTGACGCCGCGTAGCGTATCGCGCAGATACAGGAAATTTACGTGTCTATCCCTCTTATAGTCGGTCAACCGCAGAGGCACGATCGCGTTGTCGTCAGCGCCCCGTCCGAACCTAATCTTTTTTTCAATTCCTTCCCCGAGTTGTAAATACGTTGATCGACACGTTGTTCTGACGTTCGAACTTTCCGATGTGCTTCAGATCTATGGGAAACTTGATCCCGTCGAGATTCAGCACCGTCGCGTAATCGGGATACGAGTCGCATCGTTCCGCGTGCCGCTGAGCGGGATACAGAGCCGCGACTACCGCACGCGCGAAACATGTGTCGTTTTTCGACAGCACGTTGACCACCGCCTTTTTAAGTCTTATACCTATCTTATACCTAAGCGGTATCTTCATCCAACATCCCACGCGCATGGGATTACACTTGTTCACGTTCACCGTTAGGTTCAGTATTCGCGACATCCGCTGTCGCGTTCCTGAAATTCGTCCAACGCCACTAGAATCGCGTCGCGCACGTGCCTTTTGTACCACTCGTCCAGATCGGACCCTAAGAGGAGCTGTTTGTTCCGCGTAGCGATACTCTTTACATCGGTCTTAACGTCCGCTACGAATTTCCCATTGAATATGACATTGACCTTCAGACACCCGTGTTTGGTCATATTATCCCGCACTTTTTCAAACACGGTGCCCCTCGCATCCTCGAGAAATCGCGCGGATTCGACGTCGAGTTCGTCACAGCGCCTGTCAGTACGCGACGTTGGAACGCCGCATCGATCTCGACTCACGAAAATCCTCTGTCGACGCTGCTACCGCCGTCTCCACCGTCCAAGCCGGCACCTACGGCGCGTTCGAATCGTCGACGCAGATTCTCCCTCGAACCTTCCAATCGCGCTATCAGAGCCACCAGAGCGGTCACGGGTCCCGTCTTTCTTCGCTTCCCAGAGCGTTTGACTCGACACCTCTCTCGCAAGAGCCGGAGACACTCGTCACATCGTCGTTTCCACGCGTGGTACCCGTCCGCGTCGCAAACGTCTGCGGCGAGCAACTCGTCGCACTGTTTCTGCATTCTATCCAGAAGGGCCTTTCACCGTCGGGAACGCTGAATTTCACTCGATCAAAAAGGCGCCGAGACTTGCCGGTATAAATCCGACGTATCTTCTCTCCTCCATCCACCGTTTCAAAATAAAGATAATACTCGAGCGGTAGGCAACGCATATAATCGTTTGCCCTAACGGAGTTTGCCACTGTCGTCTCTATCCACGCTCGCTCGCGAGTAGTTCGCTCTCCGATCTCTCTCCGCAGATGATGGGTAGCCAGATTCCATCGCGCGTCCTCCTTCACCACCCACGCACACGCATGTGACGACAACGGTGATTCGTCGTCCGAATCGGACGAAAACTTGGGCATGGGCTCGCGACAACGCAGTTCGTCGTCCGATTTCTCGGGCGAGGGATAACGGCAATCGTTCATTCGCGAATGCACATCGCTAATGCTACATTTTCGCCGCTAACGCGTCTAAATCAAGTTAAAAATCTCCATCTTTAGTCCGCCACATTAATGTTTCACCGTAATCATAAATATCGAGAAACCTGCGATGAGATCGGAGATCGGCGATTTCAATTTTGCGACGGATCAGATATCTCGTTACATCGACGCGTCTCGGATCCCAATTTCTCGCGAACGGATCCCCATTCCTCGCGAGCGGTTCGCTGATTTTCACGAGCGGTTTCGGAAATGTACTATTTCTGATTTTTACCCACGCTGCTTCGCAAAGTTCTGCGTACTCGTCGCTCATACCACGTTAAGAGAGAAAAACACATTAACTTATACCGTTCCGATGCGCTTTACGCTGTTGCGCCAACTCAATTTATACTCGTTCGTTATCTCAACGGAGGATGTATCTATCGGGATACACCCTTCCGGGAAGGGGACATCCGCGCGCCGCATTCTGCGAAAAAAACAAAAAGAGGAACTGACAAAAGTGACCTCGAAAGAGTCCAAACGCGCGCGCGAGCGCAAAAAAATTTAATCGCGATGACGCGCGAATCGGGGTAGACAAAGATAGTACTCGCGTCTCTCTCTCTCTCTCTTTCTCGAGAAGCCTCACCCTCTCGAACGTTCTCTCTCGCGCCGCGATTGGCGGAGCGGGACGCGCGATTTCTGCGCGCGGTCGATAACGTGGTCGATAACGCGGTGGCGGAGCGGGACGCGCGATTTCCGAGCGATCGATAACGCAGTCGATAACGCGGCGGCAGAGCGGGACGCGCGATTTTTACGCGATTGATAACGCGGTCGATAACGCGGTGACGAATCGGCCGGATTTCCGCGCGCGACCGATAACGCAGTCGATAACGCGGATTCGCCGATCCGAGCGCCCCCTTGGAGCGTCCGGGTTTGACGATCCCTCCCTCCCCGGTGCCAACGTTGCGGCGCGTAATTTCCCATCACCCGCTTAGGGAATTTACGTTTTTTAAGTTACCACAAAATACTGTCATCTGATTGGACAGCCTCGAGTTTGTTCTCAAATCTGATTGGACAGCGATAAAAACTTGTCCAGTTACTAGTAAATCGCGTGGGAAATTTTCCCCCCGCAGTTCCCCCCTCCGATGAACCTATATCCTTCTCTTTGACCCCCTCGCCCATCTCTTACGGCGTTCCCCCCGCGTGCGCGCGGCCCGCCCCGCTACCTCTCGGAAATACCCGGGGCAGAGGTATAGACTCTTTATCTACTTATACCCTTTTTTGATCCCAAAATGAGCGTTAATGATTTGTGATCTGTTCGCAGAATGAAGTGTCGCGCATACAGATAAATATAGAATTTCGTCACTCCGTATATGATCGCCGCCGCTTCCTTATGTATCGGAGCATATTTATCTTCGGCCGTCGATAAGATACGCGATGCAAATGCAATCAGTCGCTCTCTTTTGTTTCGATCTCGTTGTGACGCTTTCTCGCATTTGTCTGACCATTTCCACTTAGATTTATTTTGCAGTAATTTGTACAATGGTTGTAATTTTTGCGCTTGATTTTCGATGTACGCATCGTGCACGGTTACGCCGCCAAGAAATGACTGTAATTGCTTAACATCTCGCGGTCTCGGTGCTTCACGTATCGCGCGAACAGCTTCCTCTGTCTGGTGAACCCTCTCTTTGTTGACAATAAACCTGAAATATTTAATCTTTTCTTTGTAAAACAAACATTTTCCTTTGCTTACTTTGAGTCATCCGCATTCCTCAAGTCGCTGGCAAAAGCATACTACATTGTTGTAATGCTCTGTTTTTGTTTTGCCTGTAACTAGCGCGTTGTCTAAAAAAAATTGCACGTCGGGGAGATCAGCTGTGAGCTTATTCATTAGGTTTTGAAATTCTGCCGGCGCCGATGATATCCCGAAAGGCATGCGCGTATAACGGAATAAACCTTTGTGTGTATTGATTGTCACAAATTTTTAACAATTTTCTTCGAGCAAGACTTGTTGATACGCGTGCTTTAAATCAATTTTTGTAAACTTAACGCCTCCCGCTAAACGTCTAAATAACAACTCTTTTTTCGGCAACGGGTGTTGTTTAACGACTAATGAAGGGTTTAACGTTGTTTTGAAGTCCCCGCAAATCCTCATTTAACCGTCTTTTTTCTTTTGTACGGGTACAATCGGTGTTGCCCACTCGCTGCTATCAATCGCTATTAAGATCTCTCTGTTAACTAAGCTATCAATTTCTTCGCTGACTCGATCAATTAGCGCGAGCGGCAGTGGCCTAGGTCGTAAAAATTTTGATTGCGTTCCCGGTTTTACTTAGATTGAGACCTTACCCTTATTGAAGGTTTCTGTTTTGTTATAGAATAATTTCGGGAATTTTTTTTCAAGTAATTTGCCTAATTCTTTTTTAATTTCTATCTCATCGATTGCTTGAAAAGCGAAGTCTGGCCATGGCCACATTCCTCATTTTTTCATCCACGGCCGACACGGCGTTTCTACGTCAACTATATAACAATCGCCTTTTGCCTTTATATTCCGTTATATTCGATCTCTAAATCGCGCATAACGCCCGATGGCTTTGTTAATGCTCCACCTACGACACGAAATTGCTGCTTCGGTTCTTCGACAGCGATTGTCGGAAAAAATTTTACTTTATCTTTCTTTGACATTGTTGCTACCGCGGCTCCCAAGTCTAATTCCATACGCACCGGTGTTCCGTTTACCAGAATATTTACAAACTGGAGAGCCACGCAGTCCCGGATTTGATTTACCGACATTTGCTAACCGTCGTCGCGTGCCGTTTCAAGTGTATATAGCCCATGGTCGTTTTGGAACTCGTCTTCGCTGTTGTCTTCTCCTTCGTAGTCGTCTTCTTCCTTTTTGGATGCTTCGATGTTGCCGATCGTTAAAGTTTTCGCCGGATTGTTGCACCTTATTTTTAAGTGACCTTTTTGACCGCAACGGTGACATGGATACTTTCTAAAACGGCATTTCGTCTCATGCCCCGATCTTCCGCAGCAGAAACAGAACTCCGTCTTCCCTGTTGACATACTCGCCCCTTGTTGCCTCTGTCGCTCCGGTGTCGCTGATTCTGTTGTTCATCTTCGTCCTCCTCTTGTGTTTTTCCAGTCTTTGCCGCCGCGTCCCCCGCGAGCAAAGTGATGTATCACGGCGTTCGTCGGTGTGTTGATAGGCGTTTCGGCGTTATTCGCTGCCTCGAAACTCGTAGCTTGGGTCACCGCGTCACTGAATGTTTTTGGTTTTTGCCGGTATAGCTCGACCTTGGCTGCTTTGTCGCGTACCCCTGCGATAAACTGGTCACGTAGCTTCTCATCGCTATTCGGGAATTCGCAATAGCGCGCGACCAATCTCAATTCCGCGACGAAATCCGCGATAGATTTCCCTTGCTTTTGTGTAATCTTCGCGAATTTTGCCCTTTCTGCAACTTCCGATAGTGGCGGCGATAAATGATCTTGCATTAGTTTACTTAATTTATTGAACGAGAGATCTTTTAACTTTTTCGGAGCAGCCAAGTTTCGAAGTAAGTTATACGCGTTCACTTCCAACCGTGTTAACAAAACCGCTGGTTTTTTTGCGTCCGGAATATCACAAGCAATAAAATGGAATTCCAATCGTTTCACGAAGATTTCCCAATCATCTTCTTCCAGATTAAATTTCACTAATACATTCTGGTTATTGCACCTTATTATTGCTGATTGCTTGCACGGTCGTGTCTGCTAACGCGCACATGTGCGAGTGTTGCGTACGTATATCCTCTGCGTTCACTGCGTGTGTATTTTTAGTTCTGCGACAAATATATTAATGACTGAAATTTACTCCCGTGAGCGAATCCATTGTTTCTGTATTATTTATTGTTTCTATATTATATTATATTTAGTATTTAGTATTATGTCAACTCACACTGTCTCCACTGGTAGGCATAGAAACAACAACTTGTTGATGCCTTACCATTTGCGTGCGCTCATTATACTCTAACTGTATCCACTACTAAGCATCGCAATAAATTAAATTAAATTAAATTAAATTGCTATTCTTATTTGTCCCCGAAGCCATTATGACCGGCTGTGCACTTTCTTGCCTCTGTAGTCTTTGGCCACGTGCTGGACTTTTCACACTTTTCACTAACAGTTTTCGTAAACGATCGAAGAACGCGTCGGTATCGAACGGCACCGAAAGTTCTACGAGCTTGCTTTGTATTTCCGCTTTCGTCAATCGATATATCCACGATGTCTGTTTCTCTTTACCGGTCGACTTCCTTGTTTCGTTTGCTTCTTCTTCTAAACTTCCGTCACTGAGTTCGTCCTTTTCTTTACTTCCGGTCGAATTGCTATCTTTATTTTCGTTATTACTCATTCGCGCTTTTTGATAACCACTTAATTGACTCGTAGATTCTTTTCCTCGTCGCCACTGTATTGTTCTTAGGGTAAGTGGGTAAATAACAGACAGGTTTGTCGTCACCTTTTTATTCGGCACAGGCGACCGTCGAACTGATCGTTTTCTCACACCTTATAAGGGTCTCCCCCCACTCACGCATCCACTCGTTGTCTCAGGCTCTCTGTGTGTTGTGCACGCATACACAACAGATTGAATTTATAAAAAAAAGAATGGACTAATTCGAGCTTAATCCCAGGTAGCACATATAAGTTTCATATATGTTTTTTGAGCGTATACATAGATTCCTAACGGTAAAGAATCATTAACCCCTGGTCACATGGGGTCCAGTGGACCCCAGGCTTTTTTTTTTAAGTATACTATTTTGAGAGTAAAACGCAGGAAGTTGTTTTGCTCCATCTCAAAAAATTTTAATGAATATTTTTGTGAAAAAAGTTAAATTTCTC
>NW_020218257.1:132210-157764 GCF_003070985.1 Temnothorax curvispinosus | reverse complement strand
TTTTTTTGGAAGTAAAACCCTAGATATTTAAATTCCTTGACTTCTTCCAGTTTTTCTTCGTTCCATCTCTATTTTTCCTTCTTCTTCTTACCCCTTCCTTTTTTGAAGATCATAACTTTGGATTTTTCAGCGTTAAATGTCAATTTTTTCTTTTCTAAATACTTTCGGAATCTACTTATCATCTCCTTAAGCTCCTCTGGACTCCTGGCTAACAGCACCATGTCGTCTGCGTAGGCAAGTGTCCATATTTTTTCTCTTCCTATCACTATCCCTCCTGCTTGACCTTTCCTCATCCTTTCTTCCAAATTCGCCGTATAAAGCGTGAAGAGCGTTGGACTCAGGGGGCATCCTTGCCTTACTCCTTTGGTTGTCCAAAATCTGCTCGTTGTATGACTGTTTACTCTGACGACGTTTCTCGTTTCCTGATAAATCTCATCTATTCTTTTCCTGATCTTCTGGCTGATTCCTGTTCTCTCCATTATTTTATTCAGTTCTTCTCTGTCCACCTTGTCAAATGCGGCGCTTAAATCCGCGAAGAAGGCGTAGATTTTTCCTCCCTTGTTGACTAATTCTCTGTTTGTGATGTAATTCAGAATACAAATGTTATCTATCGTGCTTCTACCTCGTCTAAATCCTGCCTGCGTTTCTGGGATGATGTGTTTGCCTTCTATTTCGGCCTTCAGTCTTTTTTCGAGTACTATTGCGTATATCTTGTACGCCGAGTTGAGCAGCGTTATTCCTCTATAATTTTTAAAATTTTCTTTATCTCTTTTTTTGAAGATAGGGGCGATCACTCCTTCTTTCCATCTTTCCGGCAGCCCCTCTCCTTTCCATACCCTGTTTATAATTTCTTTTAACCTTTTAACCTTCCTGCTTCCGTTTATCCCACTTCATTTTCCAGTCCATCTTCTTTTGGGGCTTTCTTGTTCTTTAGTTTAGTTATCTGTCTTTGTATTTCCGCTCCAGTTATCTCGTCTTCATTCTCTTCTGGTTCTGTGGTCTCATTTACCCCACCGTTGCTATATCCTGGTGATTCTGTTCCTTCTAAAAGCTGCATAAAGTAGGCCTTCCATTTGTCCGACTCGATCTTTTTTGTGATTTCTGTTCTTTTCTTTCTGCCTCTATTAATGTATTTCCACGCTTGATTTTCATTGGTGATTTGCTGTATTTCTTGATCTTCTCTTTCTTGCCATCTTGTTTTCTTCTCTTTGCATTTGTCCTTGTACTCTTTCTTCTTTTTCTCGTAGTTATCTTTGCTGTCTTCTCTCTTCCTCCATTGCTTTAATGCCCTTCTTGCTACTCTTTTGAGCTCCGTGCACTCTTTATCCCACCATTTGTTAGTTCCTATCCTCTATTTCCTCACCTTGATTGTTTTCTTACTTACTGCTTTGTTTAATTCTTCTATCAGTTCTTCTACCATCTCGTCTATTCCCTGTGCCGTGAAGGATATTTCTTCTGTTTTTTCTGCGAAGTTTCTCTTGCCCTCTTCTGTCCATATTCTTCTTTCTACGCTTGTCTCTTCTTGTTCGACGTCTGTATTCGCACCATTTTCTGTGGAATAAATGTCTATTCTGATTGGCAGGTGGTCTGATTCTCTCCTCCACCGCAAAGTCCACTATGTCTTCTCTAGCTTCTGCATTAACTATCCCATAATCTATTACCGAGTTGCCACACGCACCTATATACGTCCATTCTCCTGCTTCGTCTCCTTCCATATTTTCGTTTAGTATACTCCATCCTTCTTCTTCTATCAATTCCAACATTGTTCTCCTTTTTGCATTTTTTATCTTGTCCCTTGATTTCCTTCTGATTTCCCTGTTACTGTTCCCAATTTATTGTGCCCTCGTCTCCTATTCTTGCGTTGAAATCTCCGCCAATCAATACTCTTCTGTTCTCTGGACTGTGAATTATCTGCCGTAAGTCTTTTACTGTTTCTTTTATGTTTCTGCTGTATACTGTTAGAATTCTCCACTCTGTGTTGTTTAAAATAACTCTTCTTTCTTGAATGTCTTCCCGCTCGTTCGTTGTTTCTTCTTCCTTGACACCTCTTCTTATCCCTGTTATTATTCCTCCCCTTGCTCTTCCCTTGGTTCTTTCTCGTTTGGCTGCAGTACTTTTCCATATGAATTTGTCCGGTAATTTGTCTTTCAATTTCTCCCATTGTTTTTCGTCGATCCATGTTTCCGTTAGCCCTATGGCATCGTAATTCTCTATGTGTTTCCAAAATTGCCTGTCCTTATTAAACAGTCCCGCGACGTTCCAGAAGCCTGCCACAAAGGTTTTTCCTCTCTTCTCTCCCTCGTTTGTGTCCCTCTCGTCTGTCCTACTCCCGAAATCTGTCTCCGTCGCCCCCGTTTTCGTTTGATGATCCGTTGCCTGGTCTTTTCTGAAAGTCGTTGCCTTAATCTCTATTTGTTTTTCCTTGCCGTCTTTACCTTCATTTATATTACTTTCGGCTATTATTGTTTTATAGGTTTGCAGGGTTTTGTCTGTACTGAAAACACTCTCTCAGTCCTTCCTCTTCCTTCCATATAAAAGTCCTTTCGTTTACCATTAGTTTCTTGTATCCTATCTTTACTTGCTCTCCTTGCTCTCTCTTTTTTTTCGCAATTTCTACTATCTCTCTTTGCACGACTCTTTCTTTTTTTGTTAGGTTGTTGTCAATGTACAGTTTCTTACCTTTCAGCTTATTTTTTTTTGCTAGTACATACATCTTTTTTCTGTTGCCAATTTTTTAATTTCGCTATTAGCATTCTTCCTCGCTGCTCCTTTCTTATCCAATACGCATCCTTCACTTCCACCTCTACCTGCAGTTCGCGTCTTATTATTTGTTCTATTTCTTCCTTGGGTGAGCCTTCTCTCGGTAAGTCCTCTCCTTTCACAATAATATTGTTCTTTCTTTCTCTTCTCTCTCTTGCCTCCTCCCTCTCTTCCAACTGTATCATTCTTGTCATTTTCTTCTCTATTTGTTCTTCTTTGATCTCCATTTCCTTCAGTCTGTTTTCCATTGTCCTTTTTTCCTTCTTCCACTCCTCTTGTTTCTTTTTCCATTCTTCTCTTAAGTCTTGTATTTCTGATCTTATTGCCTTTTGTTTTCTTTTTTTATCTCTTCTGTATCTTTCTTAATTGTTAGCATGATTTCCGTTAATTTGTCTAGTTTATCCATGTCTACCCCTTTTTCGTTTTCTATATTCATCTCCTCTTGCGTCCTTTCTGCTCCTGATGTTATTCCTGTTCTCTTATTTGGAGATGATTTGCCCACTGTTCTTGATTTTTCAAACTTTTCGAGTAGTTTCTTCTCTGTTCTTATCCTATCTTCCTCTTCTTCCCTCTTCCTCTTAAACGATTCAATAATCGATTCACTGTTAGTCCTTTGCCTTCCAAGATGTATTGCGTTGTTCGGCCTTCCTTTCTTTTTTGACTCCTTTTGCCTTTCCGTGCCTTCTCCTGTATTGCTCATTAATAGGTCTCTGTCTTTGACCGCTCGGTGGCTCCCCCTTCACTGTTCGCTTTATAGTCGCAACTTGAGTCTCTCACCTCTCTATATCAGAGGCACCCCTGGGCCATTAGTGTTCGCTTTTTGGTAGGTTTGCGAACCCGGCAACTGGTTTCCCTTTTTGTTCCCTAACCTCCAAGGTTATCTCAGCATAAGAAACTCCAGAAAAGCGTCTTCCCTGCGATTCCTTTGCTGCTTCCTTCTATCTCCAACTAAAATTGCAATTTTGCGCTTGCAGAAAACCTGTAACAAACTCGCCCTAGGGCGATACAGCGGCAGATAAGTTCGGAAATAAGCAGACGCGCTCGGCAGACGTGCTTCTGTTTACTTACTCTCGGACGATCCCCTCAGGATACATTTTGCAATATTGCAAAATTAAATATATTTCTACAAAATACAATCAAATAATTTTTTTACAAAAATCGATTCTTTTTATTATTCTGCGTACAAAAATATAAAGGGTAATTGTTTACAATAACTAACACAGCTCGGATTACTTTGATCTTGACCAGAGAGAACCTTGAGAGCGGCCATCCGGCTTCGGGGGACGTTTGTCCTAATCTGCCCTCTGAGAAAGTGGACGTCAACTACGGCGTTACGCTCGGTAACGATCAGAGAGGACTCGGGTAACGATACATGGGTTCGTATTCATGCTATGGTTTGTGTCCGAACTACTCAGATGGAGGGGATATGCTGGTCGCGCAAGCCCTCCTCTGTCCGTGTACACTAGGCACTCGGCAAGCTTCGAGCGGGGAGAGAAGGGCAGACATACGATCTGCTGTCTCTCTTGAGCTGTGACGTTGCCGCTTTGCACGGGCCGGCTATACCACGATGTCACGCATTTCGGGTATCGCGTCTCGTGTCTCTCGCCGAGTGCCGAGTCTCGAGTTGACAAATCGACGATACGCTATACCTGCTATACGTTACATTTGCTTGTTTATTTACAAATTTTAACTTTTATATTTATAACTAAATAAATAAAAAAAATATATATATATGTATATATATTTAAAATTTATAAATATATAAAAATTGCAAATATAATTAATTAAATAAATATTTATAAACATAAAAACTAAAATTCGTAAATGTAATGTATAGAAATCACCGTTCTATGCTTTTCTATCTAAAAAAGTCTTACATTAAAAAACCTTTACTTTAGCATAATAAATTTTAAATTTAATGTTTAAATGCATACCAATAATTATATTATTAACTATATTGAGAAAAAAATGGTAGTTTATAATGTTTCTTGCACTCTTATTAAATTTATTTTACCTATGCATGTTCAAGCGGCCAAATTACGAGCAACAACAGAAGGATAATTGGGTAAAAATAAAAACACTTTCTTAAATATACAATACACATGGGTAACAGTGAGTTCTATTATAATTCTCGTATAGTTCTGATCGTGTTCTAATGTTTTCTAAAGAGTTCTGACGATAAACATTATTTATTCATATGTTAAATAATTTTTATCGCCCAAGAAAGACGCATTTACGGGTATAAGGGTGAGACGCTGTAGAAAATCTCGGAGTTCTGGTTTATATAAATTATTTTTTGCACAGTTCTATAAGCATACTAAAACAATTTCTAACAAGTTCCGGGCATCGGCAATGTTGTATAATTTTTAAATAAATTAATAACGTCGAAAGTCAGGAATTTATCGAGATTAGGGTTTTTCTCGAGCGCTAAGAATTATTCAAAAAATGAATAAATAATGCTTATTGCCAGAATAAAATGGGACAACGTTAGAACACGTTCAGAACTACACGAGAATTATAACAGAACTCACAGAACTGTCAAAATACGACCAGCGTCTCATCTTATTTTCGATAAATTCCTGATTTTCGAGCGGTATTAATTTATTTAAAAATTATACAACGTAGCTAGTGTTTGCTAAAGTTAATAAACATATATGTAGAACGTAGCTAGTGGCGGGAACTCTTTAGAAAATGCTTTAGTGTGCTCAGAACTATACGAAAAATATTTTATATAAGCCAAAACTCCGAGATTTCGCAACGTCTCATCTTCTTCTGTCATGATTACTTTTCGGTTAATATTAATTTTTTTTAATATAACACAAAGATTCTAACGCTCGGAACTCTTTAGAAAATGTTTCAATATGCTCAAAATTACTCAAAAAATATTTTGCATAAACCGGATTTCAACCGGCTCCGAGATTTCAACTGGCGTCTCAACTCGGTGTACTCGTTGCATTGTAATTTTTTTTTAGTACCTTATAATTAATTATTTTGCTTTTATATGGCAGAACTCTTTATAGAACTGTTATAGGACTATAGATCTTGCAAAATCTGATGAGATACAGTGGTGGAACTTGTGTAGGACAAAGTGAGACGCTGCGTGAACCTATATAGCGTCTCAGTTTGTACTGACGCGTTTTTTGGCTTTAATGGCCAGAACTATTTGTTTAAAATATCAAGAACTCTAGAACTATTGAAAAGGAAGCCAGAACTCTCAATAATTTGTGAGTTCCTGCAAAATGAGACGATAGCTTCACACACACGTCAGGAAGAGAATTAATAATTCTTTACATTCTTTTCCTGACGGAAGAGATTTTACACCACTTCTCAATATAAATATAAATTTATCTGTCTTGTTATGGTTTTATTCGATTATTCCGGCGTTTTTATATTTGTGATTTAATTAAATTATTGTTTATTTTGTTTATATTATTAGGTGATTGTTTAATGTTTTAGTCTAGAATAATGTTTAATGTTTTAGTATGTAAACTTGAACATTAATTATTATCATGTTTTTTTATATTTATCTTTTTCTATCGTAGTAATCCGTTCCGAAGAAGACTAAGTACAGTCGAAACGTTAACCATGTGTATTGTTTATTTAAGAAATTGTTTTTATTTTAATCCAATATCTCTTTGTTGCTGCTCGTGGCCGCTTATAAACATTAATAGCTAATTGGTCGCTGATTAATCCCGGCGATGGAAGCGGGATAAGAAGGACGCGCGTGGAAGATGTTAACTAAATATTCACTTTATTTTTGTGTAACTCAGACCACAGTCTGAGCCGTCTTTAATGCGTCTTTAATGCGTCAAAATTGATATATACAGTCTGACCTGAGAGTGATGAGCGGTGAACAAAATGAGATGTCTATATAGTCCGTGTAAATGAGAGGCAATTATATTAATTGCCGTACTCTTCGATGAATCGCCCGTGAGCCGGTGAGACACGTGGCGGTCGGCACTCGCGCACATGTGAGTCTGAGTCGTCGTGTTGACGTACCCGAGTAGAGCTGGATGAGCGGTCGATTTACATGTTAATGCAGTATCTCGGCAGCTGTAATCACTGCGGTGGGCACTTCAATGTGTAGTCAAAATCGAAAATGCACAGAGCACACGTCGTACGTCTGATCACTGCGCGGCCATTTGTACAACTCTGAATATCGCGAGGAAGACGTTGGCGATGAACGCGCCCGTGCGTGCGCCAGCTGTCGCGGTGATCGGGCGTCGATACCCGATCGATGCTGCCATCTGATCGGACGGCGCAACGTTAACGGAATCTCGAACATTCCGCCCGCCATCAGCAACCTTGTTGATGATTCCTTACTGTTGATCCTTCATCCGGTTGAAATGGGTAATATGGCAAGCTTGGCACTTGGCCGAGTGAGTGTCGTGGTGGCCATCTTGAGGGTAACCACCCTGGTGAGTTCATCCTTGCTGGGGTGCAAAGCTGTTACTCTGGCGAGTGGCCATTTGCACGGTGGAGAGCGTTCGTCGGTGAGCAGCACGATGGAGCCCACCTTGATGTTGTTGTTAGGATGATGCCACTTGGATATCGCCTGCTGGCGTTGCAGATAGTGAGCCGACCGTTATGCCCAAAAATGTTGAACACGCTGCTGGATGAGCTGCCACCGAGATAGTCGTGAGGTTGCTAGGTCAATCAGAGATGGCTCGGGTATAGTAGTGAGTGGGCCTCCAATGACCTAGTGTGAGCGCTGAGACGTCTTCAGGGTCGTTGTTAGAGCATGATGTGCCGATTCGAATGTTGCGCGGTGGTTTTACCGATCGCGGGCAACGCCACTAGCGAACCTAGGCGAGCAAGTACCAGGTAGAAAGTCCGAGCGCGCGGACATGCGACACACCCCGCGAGAGGGGGACAGAACGTTCAAGAACATCGAGCGTAACGGTCATAAAGCGACAACGCGAACAGTTTTGTACAAGTTATATTAATCAGTAAAGGCGAAGATCAAGCTAGCGACGAGTTTTCTTTGCCCCTATGTAACTCCTCCATTCGAAACGTGTCGGGTGGAACATTATGGTCCTTCGAGCCGGATAGCGATCCGGATACGGCAGTACGAGCATACGAACGAGAGTTGGTCGAAACGATCCCAGCTAGCGTAGCGCACGCGGAAGGCGTGCATCCATTGCGGAAGGAAGGGAGAGTAAAGCAGAGGCCTCCCTGTACAGCACAAACGACGAAACATACTCGCGCTATTGCGACGGAAAGCTGAGATGGTATAGTTCTAGTTACGCATTTATATAGAAGTATCTTGCTTTTGTTTGCTTAGAATCCGAGAGCCACGCGCGACGACAGCAGAGAAAGCAGCGTAGCCATTTTGTTCATCGTTGCCGAGATTCTACGTTGAACTTCGAGACCTTCGAGGCCCACGCAAGTCGACATGCCTGAAGGTTTGGAGACGTTAAGGCATCAGCGCGGAACGTGCAAGGCGCGTCTTACACATTTTGAGACATTCATAACCGGGTTTAGCGAAAGTGGCGAACCGGTAGAAGCCTTAAAAGCGAAAATCAAATTCGTACAAAATTCATGGTCTCAATTTGATAGAGTGCAATCGCAAATCGAAACGTTAGACGGGGATGATGCGGAGCGTCCGGTCATCGAGGATCGATACTGTCTCCTTCTTGGTCGTGCTCGTGCCCTCGTAAATACATTGACCCGCCCTGCAGGGGCAAATCGCGAACATGCAGATGTTGGTAACGCAAATAACGGTATTAAAGTCAAGCTGCCAGCGATGAACCTTCCGGTGTTCGACGGAAATCCGGAAAAATGGCTAGAGTTTCGAGACAGCTTCCAAGGGCTAATAGATGGTAATCGCGAGCTAACAAACATTCAGCGTATGTATTATCTTAGATCATCTCTGAAAGACCGAGCCGCAGAAGTTATTCAGTCTTTAGAGTCTTCCGCGGAAAATTACCCGATCGCTTGGAATCTCTTTTGACAAAAAGGTTTGAAGATAAACGCGCTATTGCCAGCAGGCATTTGCAATTATTGTTGGATGTTCTGGTCATGCAAAAGGAATCGGGAAACCAATTGAGACAAACTCTCGACGGTATTCTTCGTCATATTCGGGCATTAGAGTCGCTCCGAGCAAATACCTGGGATACAATTATTAATCACTTAATGATCGCGAAGTTTGATTCCGCCACTCGCCGTGAGTGGAGATCCCACATAAAGGATAAGGAAGATATCACGGTTGCCAGCTTGACTGAATTTCTCGAGGAGAGATGCTCCATAATCGAGCCTGAAACAAGCAGATCAGTTTTGGGAAAGCCACAGGGAAACAAATCGATGTCGCAGCAAAGGAAAGTCGACGGTTCAACCGCATTTGCGAGCACGAGCAAGGAAAATCGATCAATGCGTAAATGTACATTTTGCGACGAGGAATCACACATGATGTACGCGTGCAATAAGTTCAAGAGCTTAACCGTTCCTCAGAGAATATCCGCGGTAAACGAACGAAAACTCTGCCGCAATTGTTTGCGTCCTAATCACTTCGCGCAAGATTGTCAATCGTCTGCGTGCAAGAATTGCAATGCTAAGCATAACACGTTATTACATCCGAGCGGCCATGCCGAAAAGGTGGCAAATTCAGAAATCGCGAATGCGAGTAGCGTTAGCGTTGGGAACGCAAAGCAACAAGATTCGAGCGTTAATTGTAATAGCGTCAGTTTCCCGGTGCAATCTAGAGTGCTGTTGTCTACGGCCCGCGTATGGATTCACGATGCTTCTGGTAACGCGCATGAATGTCGGGTATTGCTTGACTCGGCATCGCAATTCAACTTTTTGACGAAGGAATATTGTGATCTATTGCAACTTTCGACGCACCAGTATAATTGCTCAGTAGGAGGCCTGGCCTCATCAATTAATCTCACGGAATGCGCATCTACGGTAATTCAGTCTCGACATACCGCGTATCGAGCCAAGGTTCAATTCCTAATAGTAAAACAAATAATAGAACGATTGCCGCTCTCAAAGATAGCTGTAGATCAGTTGCGAATTTCTCCGAATATCAAGCTCGCCGATGAGATTCTACATTCCCGATAGAGTCGATGCGATATTAGGCGCGAGCGTGTTTTGGGAGTTGTTATGCATCGGACAAATCAAGCTTGGTAAATCCTTACCGATCTTACAGAAAACGCATCTGGGATGGGTCGTGTCGGGAGACGTTGCGTTAGGCGATCCACCGAGGTCTTATATTTGTTGCTTCTCATCGGAGGCTACGCTTCATAATCAAATCAAGAAATTTTGGAAGATCGAGGAAGTTGAGCATAAAGCCGTTATGTCGAGCGATGACGAGATTTGCGAGCGTCATTTCATGGAGACTCATTGGCGGGACGATACCGGACGTTTCACCGTAAGCCTTCCTTTTAAAGGCAATCCCAGCGAATTGGGAGAATCCCGCAGCTATGCTTTGAAGTTATTTCACAAGCTGGAACAAAGGTTAGAAAAGAACGCGAAGCTTCGAGAGGACTACGTGAAATTTATGAACGAATGCATCGAGCTCAATCACATGTCCGTCATCAATTCTGAGCAAGAGGAGCCTGTTGCGGTGTATTATATTCCGCATCATCCGGTCGTTAATCACGAAGGGGGTAAGCTACGTGTGGTATTCAATGCTTCGGCGAAGACTTCCTCAGGGAAATCGTTGAACGACATACTTCGAGTGGGTCCTAACATCCAGCAAACTTTATTCGCAATCGTATTGCGTTTTCGACAGCATCTGTACGTCATAACGGCGGATATTGTAAAAATGTATCGCCAAGTAAATCTCCAGGAGGATCAAAGGCATCTTCAACGCATCCTATGGAGACCTAGCATCGACGGGCCCATTCTGGATCATCTACTTCTCACGATAATTTATGGCAACGCAGCGTCGGCGTTTCAGGCCATACGGTCGTTACATCAAGCCGCCCACAACGCACGCAAATCTTATCCAGCTGCGAGCCAAATCATCATTCGAGACTTCTACGTTGACGATCTGTTGACCGGTTGCAATGATCTCGATGAGCTGCGAGCGCTCAAGGATGAACTCATATTGGTATTGAGAGCAGCATGTTTCGAGTTATTCAAGTGGAAATCTAACGAGCCAACTTTAGTTGAAGAAGGCGCCAAAGATTTTACCATAATTGCAGAGGAAGGCCATCAAGCCAAAACCCTTGGCCTTGGTTGGACACCAAGTAAAGACACGTTCCAATATCGTGTTACCGCACACAATACGAATTCTCGCGTGACGAAACGCATAGTGCTGTCGACCGTATCTCAAATATTCGATCCCCTGGGACTTGTCGGTCCAGCTATCATCAAGGCTAAAATTCTACTACAAAAATTGTGGCAACTCAACCTGGAGTGGGATGAATCGTTGCCAATCAACCTGCACACCGAATGGACCGCGTACGTCCAGGAGTTAAGCTCCATCAATGACATTTCCATACCTCGAGTGATCGTCTGCAAGGATCCGGTTCGCATAGAGCTCCACGGTTTCTCGGATGCTTCGGAAAGCGCGTATGGAGCGTGTATATATCTACGCTCAGTTGATGCCACGGGAAATGTTACTATTCGATTAGTGTGTGCAAAGTTCAAAGTCGCCCCACTAAAGACGCTGTGTGTTGCGCGTCTCGAGTTATTAGCAGCACTCTTACTCTCGAAATTAGCGGATTCAACGACTCAAGCACTTACGATACCGCTTCCTGATCGATTTTATTGGTGTGATTCGGAAATAGTTTTAGCCTGGATTCATGGCGAGCCTCACATCAGGAAGGCTTTTGTGGCGAATCGACTAACCGAGATTCACCAATTAACTTCGCAAGAGCAATGGAGACACGTCAGATCTGAGAACAACGCCGCAGATGTGATCTCGCGCGGAATCAGACCTAGTCAGTTGAAGAACTTACGCCTTTGGTGGCACGGATCCCAATGGCTACAGCATCCCGAGGATTACATTAACCTGCCTACTCCAAAACCTAATGGCGAGGTTCCCGAAACCAAGAAATCTACCGTTTTGGCCACTCAAGTCATCGAAACGAATGACATCCTCAAGAAGTTTTCATCTTTGTCGAAGCTTAAAAGAGTCATCGCCTATTGTTTGCGATGGAAGGAACGTCCAGAACCTTCGCAGACTCAGCAGATGTGGCCACTTACGGTGCGTGAGCTTGACCGAGCGATGGCAGCCATTCTCCGCATGGTACAAGCGGAGCGTTTTGGTCGAAAAGTTCTCGATCTCCAAGCTGAGCAGAGAGTCAGGCACGATAGTGCTCTCATTACGCTGCACCCATTCTTGGATAGCGACAACCTTATTCGAGTTGGTGGACGCCTGCGTAACGCCCCGGTATCCTATTCACGTCGATACCCCGTCGTTTTACCGTCCAATCATCCCGTTACTACTCTTATCATTCGCAATGCGCATTATAAGTTGTTGCATGCCGGTGCACAAGCGTTGTTGTCGAATTTACAGGAGTCCTTTTGGATCCTATCCGCCAAGTCTGCAGTTCGTAAAGTTCTCCATAAATGCATCGTTTGCTTTCGATCCCGACCTGTATCTGCTCAGCATGTCATGGGGGATTTGCCAGAGAGTGACTCCCAAGCGTGCGTTCTTCAACGTCGGGATTGATTACGCAGGCCCATTTATCATTAAACTTAGTCGTAATAAAACATGTAAAGCGTATTTATGTTTATTCGTTTGTATGAGCACACGAGCCATACATTTGGAACTAGTTCCCGACTTGACCACTCCCGCCTTTCTTAATGCTCTAAAGCGGTTCATAGCGAGGCGAGGCAAGTGTGCGAACATTTATTCGGATAATGGTAGCAACTTTAAGGGTGCGAATCACGAGTTACGCGCGTTATACGAGTTAGTGTCGCAACAATCTCATATATCGGCGATCGATCATTACTGCTCTGAACAAGCCATACAATGGCACTTTATTCCGCCGTATTCCCCTCACATGGGTGGCTTATGGGAAGCGGGTATTAAATCTGTCAAAACGCATTTGCGCAAAATTTTAAGCGAGGCGTTGGTAACTTACGAAGAAATGTACACCGTGTGCACTCAGGTTGAAGCCGTGCTTAACTCCCGTCCATTAACGCCGATCTCTAATGACCCCACCGATCTCACTGCCTTGACTCCTGGTCATTTCTTAATCGGTGAGGCACTCACAAGCATTCCGGAGCCAAATTGGTCTGAGGTGCCATCCAATCGACTTACTCGGTTTCAATACGTTGCAAAATTGACCCAACATTTTTGGTCAAGATGGTCGAATGAGTATTTATCGAACCTTCAGCAGAGGTGCAAATGGAATCGCGAGGATCGAGCGTCGAAGATTGAGATTGGAGCGATGGTTGTCTTACGCGACGAGCAAGCGCCACCCATGCGTTGGGCGTTAGGGAGGATAGTGGAATGCCACTCCGGTCATGACGGAATAACGCAAGTTGTCAGTGTAAAGACTTCTAAGGGAGTCACGAAACGCGCTCTGTCGAAGATATGTTTGTTACCCATCAAGGTCTAATTTAAGTTTAAGATATAATTAATGCGAATAATACTACGCGCTTATAATTAGTTTTGTTGTGCAAGGTCACGTGGTTATTTAATACCAAAGAGCATTGTTTTCTCATTTATATATGAATATTCTTTTGAAAGCCCAGTCTTTCAAGGCGGGCGACATGTTAGAGTATGATGTGCCGATTCGAATGTTGCGCGGTGGTTTTACCGATCGCGGGCAACGCCACTAGCGAACCTAGGCGAGCGAGTACCAGGTAGAGAGTCTGAGCGCGCGGACATGCAACACACCCCGCGAGAGGGGGACAGAACGTTCAAGAACATCGAGCGTAACGGTCATAAAGCGACAACGCGAACAGTTTTGTACAAGTTATATTAATCAGTAAAGGCGAAGATCAAGCTAGCGACGAGTTTTCTTTGCCCCTACGTAACTCCTCCATTTGAAACGTGTCGGGTGGAACAGTCGTCACTCAACGGTTCTAAAGGCCGCGAGTTGAGAATGGCCTCGATTTGCGTAAGCAACGTTGTGAGTTCTTCCGTCGTGAGTAGAGTCTCCCCGATAGTCCGTCTCAGATGAAACTTAACGGATTTCACCGTCGCCTCTCACTTGCCCCCCATGTGTGGAGCGCCTGGTGGGTTGAACTCCCATCTGGTGCAATCCTGTTGTAGAATTTGAGCGATTTGTTGATGTTCTTGTGAACTCTGGATGAACATTTTCTTGAGCGCGGCGTCTGCTCCAATGAATGTTGTCCCGCAGTCCGAATACATGGTCTGAGCAATTCCCCTTCTGGCTGAGAATCTTCAGAAGGCTGCTATGAATCCTTCTGATGAGTAGTCACTGACTACTTCAAGGTGAATTGCGGAGGTGAAGAAGCAGACGAACACACAGATCCGTCCCTTGTATGTTTTCGCACCTCGTCCTTTCCATGTTTTGATGGTGAGCGGTCCGGCATAGTCAACTCCTGTATGAGTAAACAGACGTGACGGCGTAACCCGAGAAAGAAGTAGTTGGCCCATTAGTTGATGAGCACGGATCCCCCTCTGCCGAGCACACACGACACACCGTAAAATATGAGACTTCACCGGAGCCCGTCCGCCGATGATCCAGTATTGGTGCCTGACATGAGCCAATGTCAGCTGTGTTCCTCCATGCAGGGTACGCAGATGGGCGTGTGCAATGATCAAGGTTGAGAACCGTGATTGGCGAGGCAAAATCGCCTGATGTTTGTTGTCTTGAGCTAGTGCTGATTGGTTGAGGCGGCCGCCAACTTGGATGATTCCTTGAGCGTCTATATACGCAGTCAATCGACTGAATGCGTGAGCAGTTGGTAGTCTCGAGTTGGCCGTGAGCATCTTGATCTCGTGCGTGAAGTATGCCGCTTGAGTAGCCTTGATCCAGAATAATCTGGCTTTCTCCAAAGCAGAGTGCGAGTCCAACGACCCGTCCCAGAACCCTCTCAAGAGAGCGATAAACCTGAAACAGAGAGCTGTTATTTTCAATAATTTAGGGTTGAGTACTTGTATATGAGATCCCAATGATAGTCCGGCTGAGATGCAGCTGCATATAGAGCAATGCCAGGACGAGCCTCATGACCGTTCAACTCGTCCGGAAGCGCGGGTTGAGATGGCCATGCTTCAAGTGTGAGAATCCACGGTGGTCCCGTCCACCATAATGAGTGGCTTTGGAGTTGAGCAGTATTTAATCCTCGTGATGCGCAGTCGGCTGGGTTGGACGTACCTGGTACGTATTTCCAATGTGCGTTCGCAGTGAGCTCTTGAATTTGAGAAACTCAATTTCTCACGAAATCCTTCCAGCGCGATGCATGAGATTTGATCCACGTGAGTGTCACAACAGAGTCCGTCCACAGGTGAGTTGCTGTGACGTTCAACTTCAAGGTGGCTTGAACGTATTGCATGAGTCTTGAGAGCAGCAGTGCTGCGGTGAGTTCAAGTCTCGGGATGGTGAGCCGCTTGAGCGGTGCTACCTTGGTTTTGGAGCACACCAATGAAATCGTGGCTCCATTAGAGCCGTGGACGGTGATAAATACGACTGCAGCCATTGCCAGTTGAGAAGTATCAGAAAAGCCGTGAAATTCCACTGACGAGGTGCTCCATGTGGTTTGAGAGATGCTACCTTGGTTGTACCACCGAGGTATTGAGAGCTTGCAAGCCTGTGAGTTCTTTTCTGATAATGAGCCACCGTGATGAGAGCTGGGATGGCAGTGGTTCATCCCATTGGAGCTTCATGTAGCCAAAGCTCCTACAAGAGCATCTTCGCCTTGATCACCACTGGTGATACAAAGCCCAGTGGATCGAGTATCTGAGCCACTTCAGACCAAGCGAGGCGTTTGGTGAGATGATCGGTGTGCGACGAGATCCTTGTTGAGAATGTGAATAAATCTTCTTGAGAAAGCCATTGTAATCCGAGTCCTTTGGTTACGCAATCGTCAAATGTACAATAATTTGTGAGCCCTGGTCTTTTTCTGCTTGAACCGTAGTGAGTACGTCTTGATGAGTCGCGTGCCACCTTGCTAATGGGAAGCCGCCCGCCATGCACAAGTCCGTTGAGCAGGATTAAATTCTACTACCTGCTGAACGGTGTCGGCGCCTCCAAAATTGTCATCAACAAATCGACCGTTGTTAGATGATATGGCACTTCATTGAGTTGTTCATTTATCCAGCGAGTCCGTTGTAAATTTCAGTCATCTTCATGCACGTTGATCTGCCCCATCACCCTTTGGTGATGTCAGTGGCAACTAATTGTCGAAATTGTCAAATCCAGAGCAAAACATCTGATGTCTAGGTGCTGTGATGCGGCTTGGCTCCTGGTAGATGCACTCGAGTAAATATAAACGTAAATGTAACGTATAACGGATCGTCCATTTGCCAACTCGAGACTCGGCACTCGGCGAGACGCAAGGAGCGATACCCGAAATGCATGGCATCGTGGCATAGCCGGCGCGTGCTAAGCAGCTACGTCACAGCTCAAGCGAGAAAGAGACAGCAGATCGTATGTCTGTCCTTCTCTCGCCGCTCCAAGCTTGCCGAGTGCGGAGTCAGCCGACTGGCATATCCCCTCCATCTGAGTAATTCGGACACGCACCATAGCACGGACACGAACCATGTGTGTACCGTTACCGAGCGTAACGACGTAGTTGACGTCCACTTTCTCAGGCGGCGCGTCAGTATACGTCCGCTGGAACGGAATGATCCCGGTGGCCGCTCTCAGGTTTCTCTCTGTCTTGACATATGTTGTCAAGGTCACCCTCCTGAGTGACCTTCAGAAGGTTTTAGTCGGCGGTTTAGAAAAAGTTTGGAAAATATAGCAGCTATTTTGAGTATTGAAAGGCATAAACGACTAATATTACGTTTTTTTTTTAAAGCAGAGAATACTTTATTTTGCGAGAAAGTCGCTGCTTTACCAAAACACAACATTTAAAGCAATAAATTGTTGATAAATTAAAGTCTTTTTGTTAATGCAGTGAATACTTTATTTCGCGAGAAAGTCGCTGTTTTACCAAAATACAACATTTAAAGCAGTAAATTGTTGATAAATTGAAGTCTTTTTGTTAAAGCAGAGAATACTTACATAGGTTAGATGACGCGCTTTAAAAGTATTTAAGTGTTTAAATCTAAGCGTTTACGCGTGCGTCATAATAACTGTCACATTAATCCTTATAATCGTTAAGCGACTCAAGTATAACGCGACTATCGGGACTTAATAAGTAACTGGGACAAATGTTAACTTGACACAAGAAATATATTTCAATTAGTTCATTAAACACAGTGCGACGAGTTAATTCTTTCTCCGACCCGGAATTCCCGAATCCTGTGCCGACCCTGAGCTGCAATTCCCGGTTACAGCACAACACTATTGTATCAAGTAGAAAATGATTGTTATTTGTTTGATGACAATGTTTTAGAAATATTTGTTCACTTATTGTCAGTTTTAATTTATATACAATTAAATATGGACAAAAATGCAGCAAACAAAAAGCAACTCTATTTACAATTATATGATTCATATTTGTCATGGCATGCTCTATTATCTGGGCATATTAATAATATTTTAAAGAAATAATTTGTGAACAAAATTTTTTAATTCCTTAACGTACCTAATATATTTTTTAAATTACACGGGAATCTCGCAAACTTGAAAATATGATAAAACGTTATACACACACAGTAAAAAATAAAATGTTAATCGTAACATTTTTCAAATGTCCCAGAAAATTCACTCTAAATTTTGAGTTAAAATAACTCATTCATCGTGTGTTACTTGTTGACAAATTAGAAATGTTAATTTATTGACACTATATTTTATATTTATATTTGTTCTTTTAACTTTAAGTATGATGTTAAAATAACTTGTAAAAAATGTCGATATAACATATTTGAATAAACGATAGTTATTTCAACTTAAGAGAAATGTTGTTTTGAACATTTGATTGTAGTAAATTTGATTATTTTGTATGTCAAAGTTTACGATTATTTGAAGATTTACTTTAACTTTTGTTTATGTTAAAATAACTTTAAGGCGTGTTAATTTTTTGAAATAATTATGTTAAAAGAACTCAAAATAATATTCAATTTCTAAATGACATACATAAAGTGTTAAGTTATCACGTTGACATTAATATAACACATAAAAATGTTACGAAAATAATAACATAGCTGTTGTATGTTAATTTTACATTGAAATAGTAGTCAAATCTTGGTAACACAAGAAAATTTTAACATTTGGACGCACGATTTTTTACTGTGTAATTGTGAAATTTGGGCCGCCGGTCGACAGCCTGTCAATAACCGGTCGCTGACGAAAACTCGTGAAAAACACTTGACGCTAAACGATAACAGATAAAGACGGGACGAGACGATGGGAATTCCGAAATCTAGCGTCTCGACTCGCGAGAGATTGTAAAACCCGCGCCGCCAAAAATGCTAGACAATAACAGATAAGAGCGAGACAATAGAAATTTCGAAATCTAGCATCTCGATCGGTGAGAAAAAACATGTTTTTCAAATAATGACTAACGAAAGTCATCATCGGAAAAACAAGTTACCACCGAAAACAATTGAGACATATTCTCTGATAAGCCATCCCTAAAAATCATATATAAACCGCGACGGCGAGACACCGTCGCATTCCGAAATTCTAACCAGTAGAGTCCGCGCAGAACGGCATTCGTAATACTATTGCTTCCGGTCTCGCTCCGTATCGTTGCCTTTATATTGTTGTGACTAAACTTTGTGCGCGCCAATATCATTGCAACACCGTGCCGATCCAAACCAAGGCTTTTTCAAGACAAATCCTCGATCCAGGATCACCGTCGTAATCACTGACCCGAAGGCATTTTACATTCCGAAACTCATCAAGTAGTAAGTCTCACAATTCCATTTTTTTCTCTTTTGATTCCCTCCCCCTTTTTTGTATGGCCTATCATCCATTGGACCCCCGGGAGTTCATTATAACATTTATCATTATCGCGGGTTGGGTTGATCGGCGTAGGCACTGACTTCGCGGCGGTCGTTGGCGTTGTCGCGGGTCTGGCTGACTTGTCGGCCTTCGACTCCCGGCGTCTTCGTCGCTGTCGCGGACTGAGCCGGTTTGCTGTGGCCTTGCCTTGTAGCGATTTCCCTTCTTTTACTTTATGCTCTCGAACGTCCAAAGAAGGTCGACCACTGTACAAATAAATATTTCTAGTGAACCCGAAAGTCCCTCCTCGTAGACGGAATCTCCGCATGATCCTCAAGCAGACGAGGAATCGTCGAAATCAACGAGCGCGAAGGAGATTAAAGAAAATAACGATAGAGTTTCTCCGCCGCGAACGGGAGAACGCAGGTCTTCCGCGATTCGCCACTCCGCCGCCTCCGCCAGCTCTGTCGAAGGAACCGCCTCCCCCGCTGCGCCAATCACCCCCTAATTTGCCTCCTCGAATCCCCCCTTTAATTATCGCATATTCCCTGACACCCCCAATTCTTCCCTCCTATTTGAACCGTTTTATTCTCCGATTCGCCCCGAAGAATTATCTGACTCCTTTTCCTCCAATTCTTCGCCCATACGAGAAAGCTCGCTCATACTCCATAGTTTCTTTCGAGGAACTTTCCAGGGCACCATCTCCGGTCCTTTCGTCCACCTCGAGCATTGAGATCCTCGAGGAAAATCCTCTCCATCTTGACTAATTATAGAATAAATATTATTTATTTCATGTTTTAATACACACCACACGCACTCTTACAACTAGTTAAATTCATGTAATTCTCGGTCTCAATCTCGATGTAATAATAGCGGGCAGGATGTCCATTTCTAAATAGGTTTTTCCTTACAAATCCTGCCCGATTACCCCCGCACTCTTGTAACATCCGCGATGAATACACACATACATTTTACACTTAATTTTATCTTAAACGTTTCCGATTTCGCATTTAATTTGCCTTGTTCTCATTTTTGTAACGTCAACAATTTAAGCTAAATTTATAATAAATGATTTTATGTTTAATATAAATTCCAATCTCATTTATTTAACTTAAGACCTCACCCACTACTCGTCTCCCTCTCGTAATCGCACGAGGTCCGATTCTGAGTAAAAGGGATTAAATTCCTTGACTCAAAACAAGACCAACGATCGCACCGCTCACGGAAGGCGTCTCAGCGTCCTTACGGCGTTGACTCTTCCTGAGCCATCGAAAGTGCGTTCGGCTCGGGCCACGCGCCTCAGAGCATGTACCTGCGGGCAACGTTTGTAAGTATCTAGTTGCGTCCTTCCTTACCCCGACCCCTCTGGTTAGCCTTTCCTTGCTTTCCAGTTTTTCTTATCCTAATACTGGGGCTGGACGTAACAATTGTCTATGATTCATACTTATAATGCTTTTACGGCAAAGATATGTAAATTGTTGCTACAAACAGTTTGCAGCAACAATATATGTTTGGCGTTCCGCCTTGTAAATAGTTGTATATAAGTCATAGTTATATAGTTACCCCTTAATTGTAATTCTCGCGCAAAACGTCGGCGGATCGCGAAGCAGTTAAATCATGCAACTCAGCTGTCGAGACCGCACACCGCAAGGTGGTCCAAAACGCCTCGGACGAGGAGTTTGCCGCGGAGGACGCCGATTCGCAGGGAATTCGACACGATGCGCTTTGGAGTGGTCGGGCGTTATGAGAAGTTTGTGGGCGCCGACCAAGCGGCCGCCGCGGCCGCTCAGGCCTCGGTCCAAACGGCGTCTATCCCACTGCTCAAAATTGAGCTTCTGCAATTCTCGGGAGACCTGGCGCTTTGGCCCTCGTTCATCGCGCTATTCAATGTTTCCATTCACGAGAACCGTAACATCTCCTCCATGGAAAAATACCAATACCTGATTGCTTCGTTGAAGGGAGAAGCGCTCAATGTTGTTAAGAATCTCCCCCTTTCAGTCGATAACTACGCGATAGCTTATGATTCCTTGGTTTCGCGATACCAGAACAAGCGGGATTTGACGGACTATCACGTGGATTTGATGCTTAATGCCAAGCCGTTGAAATCGGAGTCGGCCGCATCCCTACGCGCGCCTTTAGACACCTTTACCGAAAATACGCGGGCATTGAGCTTGTTGGGATTCCCCACGGATGAGTGGGACTACTTACTACTCAAATTCTTACTGAAAAAACTCCCTCGTTCGCTTAGGGAAAAGTTCGAATCCGAACACCGGGCGGAAGAGATACCCAAGTACACGCAGCTTGCGAAATTCCTTTCCGATCACTGCCGGGTGCCCGCGTCCGTATCAGGCCTCTTAAGCATTTCGCAATTGCATTCAGCTTCGCAAAAGGGTTCCGCGGCGGTCTCGTCGTTTGTGACGCACACAAAGGATTGCCCCGTGTGCAAAGAGCAGCATTACATAACAAAGTGTTCGCGGTTTCTTAAACTCTCGTCGAAGGAGAGATCTTCGACCGCTCGAGATTTGAAACTTTGCCTTAATTGTCTTTACTCCGGACACGGCTTGAAGAATTGTCCTTCCACGTGGACATGTCGATCTTGCGGTATGAAGCATCATACGCTGTTGCATTTCGGGAACAGCTCTAGCCCCGCCCCTACGGCCACACCGGTACTCGCGACTCCGGCCGTCCAGGGCACCGCGACCGAAAGCAAACCGGAAGATAAACCGCTCGTGACAATGACTAGTCTCGCCAATAGCGTCGTGCTGTTGTCCACCGTCCGAGCAGAATTGATAGACTCACACGGCAACGCGTTCCCCGTTCGCGTACTACTGGATAGCGCGAGCCAGGCCAATTTTGTAACTGAAGGCTGCCTTCAGAAAGGCGGGTTTCGTCGGACCCGGCACTCTGCTACGGTCTTCGCGGTGAACGAAACAAAGGCGGCCACCACAAAAGGCCTTACGTAGTTCGTTCTCCGTGCCCGCGGTCGCAACGACATTCGCTTTCCAATCGAGGCCACGGTTCTTCCGCGCATTACATTGCCGTTGCCAAGTAGTAAAGTCACCGTCAGATCGTGGAATCACTTGAAGGGATTGCCGCAGATCCCGAGTATTATTTACCCGGCAACAATGACATTTTACCGGGGGCAGAATCGTTCGTCTCCGTATTACGTGACGGTCGTCGAAAGGGAAGGAATGGGGAACCGGACGCTTTCAACACAGTATTCGGCTGGGTCCTGACGGGCGCGGTGTCCCCGTCGTTGCAAGTAGCACCCCTGCACTCGTTCGCTACCATTCTCGAATCGATCGAGACTGCAGTGGGTAAATTTTGGCAATTAGAGGAAGTTCCGGAACACACGTCTTGTTTGGAAGAAGATCGTCGATGTAAGGAGATCTTCGCAAAGACCACATATCGTGACCACTCGGGTCGTTTCGTAGTTTCATATCCCTTTGCGTCAGATCCTTCTACATTCGTCGACTCGCGTTCAATAGCTGTTAGTCGTCTTCGCGCGCTTGAACGCCGTTTCAAGTCAAATCCCGACTTTAGGATTAGTTACTGTAGTGTATGCGAGTAGCATCTCACGTGAACAGTTCATGTAAGTCACGAAGGTAACTCTCTGGGTCATACGTGCGAGTTTACGCGCGCGGCAACAGCGTGCGTACGGGCGAGCGACACTCACTCTCGCCGGGACTACCGAGCCCTCCGCACGGCGTACTCGAGTCCCTGTACGTCTATCGCTTTCTTACAATATACTACTGTTGAAGTCATACGGTGCGTTCTTGATGATTGTTCCTCCTTTAACTCCTACCTCACTTATATAACAACTGGCGACGAGGAAAATCGGAAAACGCGTGTGAAAAACAAGCGTACTATATAGTGTAAAAAATCGGCGAATGCGTTGGCATTTTCTTGCCAACTACAGGAAAACACTATAGTGGACCCACAGATGTCCAACTGGATTTACGAACTAAAAAAGGAGCAAGTTATTCAAGAATTGGAAGAAAAAAATATTGCTCACGACGTAAATCAGAAACTAGATGAATTAAGAAAAGTACTAAGAAACGCAATAAAGGAAGAGGTCGAGGGAAGTGAGGAAAAACAAGAACAAGAAGACGAAGAAATTAAAGAAGAAGGAGAGAGTTTCGAAAGTGCGACAGACGAGAGTGAAGACAATCACAGTGATAGTGAAGAATCCACTATGACAAACGAAATGACAAAACTGGAATTTCGTCTCAAGAAAGGTGATTGGAATACGTTCATAGAACGTTTGGAAATTTATTTTGCAGCCAAGGACGTAGCAGAAGGAAAAAGGGCATCAATATTGCTAACAAGATTAGATGATGAGGCGTACAAACTGATACGTAACTTGTGCGCGCCAACAAAACCGATAGAAAAGACTTACGAAGAGTTAAAAAAGTTATTCGGCGACCAGTTAAACCCGCCGCTATCGGAAGTCATGGAAAGATATAACTTTCATCAAGCTAGACAAGAGCTTACAGAACCAGTGGCAAGCTTTGCAGCAAGATTAAAAAAACTGGCATTAAATTGTAATTTTGAAGGTGCGACGGTCGCACTCCGAGACCAGTTCGTGTGTGGTATACGAGACTACGACACTAAGGTGGAACTATTTAAAAAAACTAAGTTAACGTTTGATGAAGCTTTGAAGGACGCGTTAGCTCGCGAAAGTGCTGTGAAGAACGCAGAAAAGTCAGCAAAATCGCCGGACAAAGGACAAAGTAACGAACAAATGTTTAAATTGAATCGCGCGAAAGGCAAGGCGTTCAATAAACAGGACAGGAAGAATGTCAAGGACAAGCACGCGAATACCCAGCAAACGAATAAACACGAAGAGCAGCGGAATTTCTTGTGTTATTGCTGCGGTGGAAAAAAACCATAAGGCATCGGATTGTAGGCATCGCTACAAGGAATGTAATATTTGTCATCGCAGAAGGCACCTTTCGAGCGTATGCAGAGAAAGGGACAGCAAGACGATCAAATACATGGAGCTAGGTACGTCAATGAAGACAGAAGACGAGAACAAACGTTCAAGTGGTAACGACGATTTTTTCTCATTGCGTGAAAGTAAAAATTATCATTTTCGTAACTCTAGTAATACACGTAATTTAATTGCAGCAGAGCCTGCATTTTTGCAATTAAACGGAAAAATAATTAATTTTGAAATCGATACCGGAACGTATGAAACAGTAATTTCTAAGAAAATTAAAGACGAAATTTTTGCGAACGAAGTATTAGTTAACCGGCATAAACATCTATATTGTTACGACGATCATGCTATAAAACCACTGAGAATGCTAGATAAATTATATGTATCGTTTAACAACAACAAGTATAAATTGGACTGTTTTGTTTTCGAAGGCACGGGACCTCCGTTGATCAGCAGACGTTGGTTAAAAATTTTAGGCTTGTGGTTGCTTAAAGATTTTTCAAATAAAATTTTAAAACTAAATTCAATTGAGAAATCTATACTAAACGAGTTCAGTGTTTTGTTCGGAAAATCCCCGGGATGTTTTAACAAGGGATATTTACAAATACACTTAAAGGACGGCGCTAAGCCCGTTGCCTTGAAAGCAAGACATGTGCCATATGCGATGAAAACGCTTATCGAAAATAAAATCGATAGGTTAAAAAAATTAAATCATTTAATTCCGGTTGAAGTAAGCGAATGGGCAACCCCCATAGTACCGATTGTAAAAAAAGACGGTTTAGTACGAATATGCGGCGATTTTAAGTTAACTTTGAATCCTCATGTAATCATAAATAAAAACCCACTACCAAAAATTGAGGATGTGTTCGCGGCAATGCAAGGAGGCGACAAATTTACAGAATTAGACATGCCTCACGCGTACATGCAAGTCCCCGTTGAAAAAGATAGTCAAAAGTACTTGACGATTGCGACGCACCAAGGACTGCTTACATACACGAAAATGCCAGAAGGCGTATCGACGTGTCCGGGCGAATTTCAAAAAATAATGGAGTCAATATTACAGGAGATTCCAAACGTGATTTCGTATCTGGATAACATTTATATAACCGGTCGAAACGATAAAGAACACTTAGATAATTTAAGAGAAGTTTGCAAACGGATGGAACAACACGGTTTAAGAATTAATAAAGAAAAATGTAAATTTATGCAAAACAAGATTGACTTCCTTGGGCACGTAATCGACAAGAACGGCTTACACAAGTCGTACACAAAGGTTAAAGCGATGTTAGAAGCGCCGCGCCCGGAAAATAAAAAACAATGGGGAGAACACGATAACCGGGGCCCCTTGATTTGACTGTGGTTTCTGGTAGTATTTTTTACGCTGAACAAAAAATTATATAGATCTTATAGGGCTAACTGCTTTAGTTTTCGAGATATGCAGTATTAAAGTTCAAAATAAATATAACTTGGTAAATGTTTAGATTAAGGGCGACCTCACCGATTTCAATGACCTTGATATATGTTGTCAAAGTCACGACCCCGAGTGACCTTCAGAAGGTTTTAGCCGTCGCTCGTTATTCATTAAAAAGTTAATAACAAAAAAAAGTTTTGAAAATATAGCAGCTATTTTGAGTATTGGAAAGCATAATAACTAATATACATGTCGAAATTGTTCACGCATATACTTTCCACGCAAACCGAGGTTCACGCACCCCCCCCCCGTGCTTTCGGGGGAGGTGCGGTAGTCCCGAAATAGTTCACGCATATACTTTCCACGCGAACCGAGGTTCACGCACCCCCCCCCGTGCTTTCGGGGGAGGTGCGGTAGTCCCGAAATAGTTCACGCATATACTTTCCACGCGAACCGAGGTTCACGCACACTCCCCCCGTGCTTTCGGGGGAGGTGCGGTAGTCCCGAAATAGTTCACG
>NW_020218257.1:116910-132110 GCF_003070985.1 Temnothorax curvispinosus | reverse complement strand
AACCGAGGTTCACGCACACCCCCTCGTGCTTTCGGGGGAGGTGCGGTAGTCCCGAAATAGTTCACGCAGCTTTAATACTGCATATCTCAAAAACTAAAGCAGTTAGCCCTATAAGACCTATATAATTTTTTGTTCAGCGTAAAAAATACTGCCAGAAACCACAGTCAAATCAAGGGGCCCCGGTTATCGTGTTCGTGCCAAAACAATTACTATCATTTTTAGGCTTGATTAATTTCTATGCGAAATTTTTGCAAAATCGTGCAGAAAAATTAAGTGCGTTGTACGAATGCGCAAGTAAAGAAAAATATATGTGGACGGATGAGTGTGAAAATGCGTTTAAATGGGTTAAAAGAGAATTGGGTTCTCCAACCATTCTAGCCCATTACGATCCAAATGTTAAATTAATTTTAGCTTGCGACGCGTCAGATTATGGTCTATCGGCTATCCTCTCTCACAAGTACGAAGACGGGCTAGAGCGCCCAATTGCATTTGCATCAAAAAAGATCCCTGCTAAAGAGAGTAGCAGAGCAATAATAGATAAAGAAGCAGGTGCTATAGTATTCGGTTTCAAACGATTTTATGATTATATTTTTGGTAGAGAGATTACGCTGCGCACGGACCATAAGCCGCTGCAATACATATTTGGACCGAAAGCAGGTATTCCGCTTACCGCAGCTAATCGACTGCAAAGATGGTCTTATTTTTTGTCAGACTTTAGGGCTGCATTCGAGGAGCGCGCTATTAGCGCTATTGCATCATTCTGTCTTTACCGCTCATCAGGTGTAAAACAAGGATAGAACAAGCAAATAGCGCTAATAGCGCGCTCCCCGAATCCAGCCTAGATATAACATTGAATATATTAAATCCGAGCAAAATGGTAATTGCGACGCGTTATCACGGTTACCGATAGACGACGAAACGGACGTTTTCAATTCCGATTTCACACCATTGTATTATATAAAAGAAGGCATTTCGGTCCTAGATTATAAGGCAGTCGCATCTGAAAGCGAAAAAGATGAATTATTAAAGAAAATAAAAAACTGTATGATTAACGGATGGCCAGCGAACACAAACGTGTTATCTCGAGCTGAAAGAAATTTTTATAACAAACGAGTTGATCTATCATTAGATGACGGTTGTTTATTATGGAGTCACCGACTAATTATTCCAGAGTCGTTAAAAGCAGACGTATTAAATGAATTACATCAATCGCACTTAGGCATTGTTAAAATTAAAATGCTCGCAAGATCATACGTTTGGTGGCCGAACATAGATGCAGATATAGCTTTGGTCAATACGTGTATGACCTGTCTCCAAGAACGAAAAGCACCGCCACGTGCACAACTAACTCCGTGGCCATGGCCTGATAAGGCATGGAGTAGAATACATCTAGATTTTCTAGGACCATTTCACGGTCATATGTTCTTAGTAATCGTAGATGCACATTCCAAATGGCCGGAAATCATAGATTTCAAATCCGACACTACGGCTGATAAATTAATGAAAATGATGGATATTTTATTTGCTTGCCACGGGTTACCAATACACGTAGTGACGGATAACGGCAGACAGTTTACAAGCGAGAAATTTAAAAATTATTTACTAAAATTAGGTGTTAAACAGTCATTCTCGCCCCCGTACCATCCAGCCACGAACGGCGCAGCCGAAAACTTCGTAGGCATATTTAAAGATAAAGTGAATAAAATTGTAAAATGGGAAGAGGGCTGGAAGAAGCAATAAATATCTTTCTGTTTGACTACAGGAGCATACCGCATTGTACAACAGGCAAAACTCCGGCATTCTTAATGTTTAAGCGGGAGCTCCGCACACGTTTCAGTTTATTGCGTCCGAGTGCAGAAGTCAATGTTTTAAATAAACAGGCGGCGATGATTCTGAGTAGTAGCGGCCCCCGTAATCCATCGTTTGAGTTAGGCGACGTCGTCATGACCGACGATCACCGCGTCAGCGAGGGCAAACGCGTAAAGGCAAAAATTGTAAAGCGTTTGAGTCCGTCAACCTTCGAAGTTGAAGTGGCGCCTAACCAGGTCTGGAAACGGCATCGCGATCAGCTAATCGAATGCAAGGCCGAAAAGTTAGTTAAGCGATCATCTGAGCGCTTAAAACAAAAGGCGCTGAAAGACCAGCTAAAGCGGGAAGAGTTGTAGTGTATGCGAGTAGCATCTCACGTGAACAGTTCATGTAAGTCACGAAGGTAACTCTCTGGGTCATACGTGCGAGTTTACGCGCGCGGCAACAGCGTGCGTACGGGCGAGCGACACTCACTCTCGCCGGGACTACCGAGCCCTCCGCACGGCGTACTCGAGTCCCTGTACAGTCTATCGCTTTTTTACAATATACTACTGTTGAAGTCATACGGTGCGTTCTTGATGATTGTTCCTCCTTTAACTCCTACCTCACTTATATAACAGTTACAATAACTTTATGCAAGACTATCTTGATAGCGGTCATATGAAGTTAATCGAGAATCCATTCCCGTCGGATGGTCATATTTATTATTTGCCTCACCATGGCGTATACAAACTCGACAGCACTACTACCAAATTGCGGGTAGTGTTTAACGCTTGTCGCGGTGCCCCAACGGTCTCTCAATAAACGACACCTTACTCAGCGGTCTAAAATTACAGCCAGACCTGTTCGCCATTCTGCTTAAGTTTTGCGCCAAACCGGTAGCTCTAACCGCGGACGTGAAGCAGATGTTTCGTCAAATATGGATAAACCCGGAGCAATGCGATTATCAACGCATTGTCTGGCGTTTCTCGGAATTGGATCCGATCCTCGATTACCTCCTTAAGACGGTTACGTTCGGCTTCACTTCCTCCCCGTTCCTGGCGATCTATTGGCTAGCTTGCTCCAGCTAGCTCTCGAGTACCGTGAAAAATATCCGTTGGCTTTTGCTGCCCTATTCGAGGCCCTGTTCGTGGACGACGTCGTGACTAGCGTTCGTACGGTGGAACAGGCTCGCGCGCTTCGCGATCAATTATTATCGCTACTCGGGAGCGCCGGCTTCAAACTTAGGAAATGGGCGAGTAGCCATCCCGCCGCGTTGGACGGGCTCGATCCGCAGTTATGTAGTCAATCTATGTTGTCGTTTGAAACGAGTGAGGGTCAATCGTTCAAGGTCTTGGGCCTCCGTTGGCATTCGCAATCCGATAGTTTCGGATTTCAAGTCAATCCATTAGAACGCAGATGTACTAAGCGTACCATATTGTCGGAGGTAGCGCGAACTTTTGACCCCTTGGGATTCCTGGCCCCACTCACGTTCGCCGCTAAATGCCTAATACAGCGTTTGTGGACGCTAAGACTGGAATGGGATGACGAGCCTCCGACGGACATATGTCGCAGTTGGGAGCGCTATCAGGCCGAATTCGACGCGTTGGCTTCCTTTCGAATTCCGCGTGTGTTGGATAACAGCCATGTGACTCGCTGTGAGCTGCATGGATTTTGTGATGCCAGTGAGCTGGGGTACGGAGCCGTGATTTACTTGCGCATTGTCACGCACGACGGCGTAGTGGTTCGCTTCCTGTGCGCTAAGTCTAAAGTCGCACCGCTTCGTTCTTTCACCATACCTCGATTGGAGCTCTATGCAGCTCTCCTACTGTCCAAATTAATCGCGTACGTTCGTCAAGTCCTTCGGGGGATACTTTAACATTGATGCCGAGCATGCCTGGTCGGACTCCGAGGTCATCCTCGCCTGGATTCGCTTGGCTCCACAGCGGTGGAAAACATTTGTTCGCAACCGCGTGGCCCGTATTCAGGACAACGTACGAGTCTCGGCTTGGGGCCACGTTGATACCGAGTCCAATCCGGCGGATCATTGCTTCCGTGGAATTTTTCCCCACGATCTGGTGGCTAATTCGATGTGGTGGGGGGGGGCCCGGAGTGGCTACTGGACTTCGAATCCCGGGCCGAACCTGTCATTTCCGAGAAGGCTCTTCCGAGCAAGGAGAAGAGGATCGTGTCACTTGTCGCGCTCGATCCACCTAACTCTATCTATTTGTTACTAGATAAGTTTTCGACATTAGACAAAGTTTGTAAAATATTTGCGTATAGTTTAAGATTTACGAATCGTTTCAATGCCAAGCCGGTACTTGCGACCTTGACCGTGGATCAATTCGAGTCACATTCCGCGTTGTTAACCTTAGTGAAAATTGTGCAATCCGAAGTCTACTGCGATGAGATAGATTGGCTTTGAAGCGGGAGGAGGATCCCCAAGCCTCTGCTCAAACTCGCTCCTTTCCTTGATCCTACGGGCTTTGTCAGGGTGAGCGGTAGGCTTGCAAAATCGGGAATGTCATTCGAGGCCAAGCACCCTGTTCTATTGCCTAACAAGCATAGGTTAACTGAACTCGTTATTGAACAAGTGCACCGTGCTCATCTACACCCGGGTCGATGCACGCTGCAATACTTACTCGCCCAACAATTCTGGATCCTCGGAGTTCACCGCGCAATCCAGCGCGTACTCTCGAGGTGTTATAAGTGTTTCCGCCCGAATCCGCAAGTTTCTCAACTCTTCATGGCGATCTACCGCGGTCGAAAGGATTAGTCAGGCCAAGTCCTTCTCAATAAGCGGCGTTGACTTTGCGGGACCGTTTGCGATGGTCACCCGTCGAGCCCGGTGAGTCTTTTTTTTTTCAAAGTGTACGTGTGTTTTTTCGTTTATTTTGCAGTCAAGGCAGTACATTTGGAAATAGCCTTTTTGTTGTCAACGGACTCGTTCCTCGCTACGCTGCGACGCCGCGACGCTTTGTGGCCCGACGCGGACGCTGCTCGTTGCTATATAGTGATCGTGGTACTAATTTCGTGGGAGCCGCGCGGGAGTTGGAGAACCACATGTGCCTCGCGGCGGAGCGAGAGAAAATAAAGTGGTCCTTTAAGGGGGCATATACCTTTCTCGGCTTCAAAAAATCGATTTTTTTTATTGCATATTTCGAAAGAACAACATTTCAGGAATGTAAATCCAAAGCCATTTAAAGAAATTCGAAAAATTGAAGAAGTTACAGCACTTTGTACTGAGCGCCGTCCGAGCGTCTGTTAGGCCGTTTCGGAGCAACGCGCAGGTAACAGCGTTCGACTCTTGTACCCCCCGCTGGTAGCTGACCCCCCATTGTAATTTAAATAAAAGTTCGTTTCTGGGTAGTAGGCACATAAGTCTTTTAATAGATGGCAATTTAAATTTTTTCTAAAATAATCTTTAGTCCACGTATTCAATTGCTTGGTGTCAGTTCTGTTGTACGCACATGTTACAATGAAGAGATCAAAAAGTTCTCGGGAATCGCACCAAAGCAATAAATTTCGCAAGAATTCGATACCAAAACGTCCGAAGCCGCCCAATAGATGGGCATTAGAAAGTGAAATCGAGACGACCACTAAAGCTGCGAAGAAATTGAAATCGGAGAATAGTATGCTCGTGCCGGAGAATGACAGTTTGAATTATAGAATTTTAAATTTCAATTCAGTTTTTAACGAAATTTCACAGGTTGTGAAATGTAAAACGTGCGGAGGCGACGTGAAATTTCAAACAGAAAGTTCTCGAGGCCTTGGTTTTAAAATTTTGATACTTTGTGACGAGTGCAGACCAACTGACATTTCTTCTTATCCAAAAATCGGTTTATCGTACGAAATAAACCGTCGATTTAGTTTTGCTATACGTTGTTTAGAACATGGAACATCAGGTGAGAAAAAATTTTGTGGATTGATGGACTTACCTCCTCCTGTTGCTCAAAAATCGCACGATGAAATCCAAAAAAACATTCATATTGCATCCAAGGCCGTTGCGGAAATGAGCATGAAGGACGCGGTACAAGAAGAGCAGCTGATGATGAGTTTGGAGCAAGAAGTCGAAAATGTTACGGATTTATGTGTTTCTGGAGACGGGACTTGGCAAAAACGCGGATTTTCTTCTTTGTATGGCGTATGCAGTTTCATCGGTGCACATTCGAAGAAAGTTGTCGATGTTAATGTAAAATCTTCTTACTGTAAACAATGCGAAGTTTGGGACAAAAAGAAAAACACCGAAGAGTATAATAAGTGGAAAATCGAGCACGAAAGCAATTGCCAAGCGAATCATGAAGGCTCCGCCGGAAAAATGGAAGTAGATTCCATCAAAGAAATGTTCCATAGATCAAAAGAACAGTATGGAGTAAAGTATACGCACTACATTGGTGATGGCGATTCAAAAACGTATAAGGATATCGTTGAATCTAAACCATACGGAGATAAAAAAATACAAAAAAAAAAGAGTGCATCGGACACGTACAGAAACGCATGAGCGCTCGACTCCGTAAATGTAAGAAAGATCACAAAGGTATTGGCGGAAAGAATAAATTAACTGCGAAGATGATAGACAAACTCTCCGTGTATTATGGTCTTGCTATTCGGCGCAATTTCGACTCGGTAGAAGGAATGCGGAATGCTGTGTGGGCTACTTTTTATCATTATAGTTCGACGACAATAAAACCGCAACATCATTTTTGTCCTGAAGGCTCGGATTCATGGTGTGAGTGGCAACTAGCAAAAGCGAACGGATCTTTGGACAAGTACAAGCAAAGCTACAATACCTTACCTGACGACGTTTTAAATGCGATTCGCTTTATATACGAAGATCTTTCAAATGAGTCGTTATTAAAACGTTGCCTTGGCGGATATACTCAAAACACGAACGAAAGTTATAATAACTTGATCTGGAGGATAGCTCCGAAAAATACAAACAGTAGCGCTCGAGTCGTCGAAATTGCGACTTTTCTCGCTGTTTGTTTATTTAATGAAGGAACTTTAGCTCTTTTGAAAGTAATGAGTACAATGGGAATAGCAGTTGGACGAAACGCAGTACAATTTGCTGCGTTGAGTGACACTCGCCGCTGCGATCAAGCAGACGTCCGAGAGCAGCATGCAGCACGGGAGGCCCGAGTAAAGCGCCGCCTTGAAAAAAACCATCAAAATGATGAGCACCTTGATGAGGATTCCCTGTATGGTCCCGGAATAGATGATTACATGTAAGTCGTGAGAAAACAGTTTTATCATAGTGTAAACTTGTTCTGAAACTTTAAACGCGTTTTTCTCGAAACCATGTTTTTCAAGTCGGTACCATAAATATCTCGGTAATGGATCAACCGATCTATTTAATTTTTTTTTTAAATAAAAGTTCATAAAATTTACCAGTCCTTGACCCATGCTTTTTGAAAAATTTTGATTTTATATATTTTTTTTAAACAAAAAAAGATTGAAGTTTTTGTCGAAAATCGATACCTAAATTTTGACAGCCTGCCATTTTATTGAAAATTTGAATTTTCAAAAAAGGATGGGTCAAGGACTAGAAAAATTATCAAACTTTAAGACCTTTTTTTATTTTTTGTCTTCAGATGAACCAGCTCGGAGATTCCGCCGGTACCGCAAAATTCTACATGACAAGCAGGCCTAGGGCAAGGGGCTGTAGGGGAAAGGGTTTCCATCACTAATAAAAAACAAAAATCAGAAAATGCACTTTAAAATATGTACTTTCATTTGCGAAAAACCCGATCCTCGTATCTTTTATATTTTCGCCGAAAAAAAATCGTGAAATATGCTGTTTTTTTGGTCCGAGAAAGGTATATGCTCCCTTAATCCTCCTTCCGCGCCCCATTTCGGGGGCCTCTGGGAGTCAGGAGTCAGGTCGTTTAAAACCCATCTCCGGCGGGTAGTGGGGGAGCAGATTCTATCGGTGGAGGAATTTACTACAGTCCTCGCTCAGATCGAGTCCGTCCTGAATTCCAGGCCTCTCTGCCCCATGAGCACCGATCCTTCTGATCACGAGGTCTTATCTCCGGGCCACTTTCTTACGATGGAACCGCTCGTATCCGTTCCCACTTCGGACCTGACTCCGCTGCCAGTTAGTCGTTTGAGTCGATGGCAACTCGTTCAAAGGATTTACTTCTGGAAACGCTGGCACCAGGAGAATCTTAATACTCTACAGCAGCGTCCTAAATGGTGAACCTTCGCCAACCCGCTTAAAGTGGGCTCCCTAGTTCTCATAAAGAATGAAAACGCGTCCCCTCTGCGTTGGAGACGCGGAAGGGTCGAAACGCTATACCCGGGTAGTGATGGCGTCCCGCGAGTCGCCACGGTGCGGGTGGCGGACGGCTCGATCTTACGTCCCCTGGTGAAGTTGTGCCCTTTGCCGTTGGGCACTTCACTACGGGCGACGGAGTCAGACTGTTAAAAAATACAACACGTTGTATTTTGGTGGGCGGAATGTTTGGCGTTCCGCCTTTTAAATAGTTGTATATAAGTCATAGTTATATAGTAACCTCTTAATTGTAAGTCTCGCGCGAAACGTCGGCGGATCGCGAAGCAGTTAAATCATGCGATTCACTTGTCCGTGCTGCCATCGCCCATCCGCCGACGGCATCCACTCCCCCCAAAAGCGGGCAACTACTCGCCCGCGGCACATTTCAGGACCGCGGGCACTCATCGTTAAGTCTTCTGAGAGGACACAGCTCTCATCATTACGGCTCACATCGTCACGGAGCCGGGCAAAACGGACCAAAATCGCCCCGCCGCCTCGCTACACTCGGAGCGTGCACTTCTGCTTTATCCTGCCTGCTTTATTGCTTGCTATTCACTGCCTTGCTTTGCTTGCACGTGCTTGTCTGCCGCACGCCGAACGAGACGAGACTCACGGAGCGGCCACGAGTTCAAAGGACAGGACGAGGCCCGGTGGATTCAGGGGACGACGGCTGACACGGTGAGTCGCTTTGCTTATTAGTTCGCTGCATGCGCCTTTGCCTTCGCGATAACTACTTGTGAGGGTTCCGACCGACCTTCTAGTCCTTCGAGCAAATTTTGCACCAATTCGCAAATCCGGGGAACGCTTCAACGCCCCCCGAGCAATATATAAATTATTTCTATCAATAATATACTCATGAACTGAACATCAATGAAACACCAATAAATATCAATAGAACCTCCGCGCCAGGCGTAAACTGTTGCTGGAAAAATATAATAAATATTGAATAAACCGTTGTTTGAAGCAAATTCAATACTATTGCTGAGCATTTGCCGAAGCAGCTTTACATGTTATTTGCGCGAATGTTTGTCACGAATTCTGTTAAAACGATGGTAATTTGATTCGAGAAGTTCTGTAGAGATGGCGGTTCGTTCGCCGCAACGACGTGCGCGCTTTCTGTAGTGATAAAGTAGTTCTCTGTTCTCTGTCTTGTCGAGTCGAGTCACGTAAATACACTGCACGTGTACATTACTTATTTCTTTGAGCAATTATATTTGTGCTACCAAGAAAACAAGTCTCTATCCTTTCTTCACAATGTCGATCATCGGCGACACCGTAGACTCGGATTTCGCGATCGATCTGACGGAATGCGACATCGATTCGGCTGAAATGTGGATCAAGATCGCAAGAAAGTGTGACGATCAGATCGGTGAAACGATTGGATCGTTGATCGACGCTGTTCAGTGTCTCACGATGTGCGATATGTCCATGGACAAGTATGTGAAAGATGCTAAGAATAAGATACAAAGCTCAAGGTCGCAGGCGAGATGATTACAGATAAGTATGCTGCAGCGCAAGTATTACGTGGCGTGCCCGAAAGGACAAGTTTTACGTGGGACAATAAGAAGGAAGAGGAAAGGCACTTGAATCTCTATGGCGCGGACTTCTGAGAGCCGACGAACGGGAACAGGAAACCGGAACTAGTTCAGCGTCAAGGGTGACAAGGATAAACAGCAAAAGGATATTTGGCAAAGACGTCTAAACTGAAAAGCCGAAAGAAGAAGGGATCGAAAGGCTGTCTTTTATGTGGTAAGACTAGACATTTTAAGGCTGAATGTCCCCAGCTCAAGAAAAAACGAAAAGGAACGGGTGGCGATGCAGCCACATTTGTGTGTCAGGCGGAAGCTCGTGTGAGCGAATCGGACGGGTGGATAGCAGACAGTGGCGCGAGCTTTTATATGGTCAATGATCGGAGTCTATTCTGCGAGCTCGAAGAAAGTAGGGGCGGTGATCCATCAAACTAGTGGATGACAACAAGGTTGTCTCGAAGGGCATCGGCAAGGTTAAGGTCGAGGTATGGCTCAATGGGAGATGGAAAGAAGTCACTATCGAAGAAGTTCGATGGGTGCCTAGTTTAAAAAGGAACCTTTTTGCTTTCAATGCCGCAACCAGACAATGGGCACAAAGTGATCACGACCAAGGACGAGATCAAGGTAATGTATAAGGACCAAGTTAGTGTGTTAGGCACCTGGGACGGAAGTTTCTATTGAATAAAGTTTCGTTCGAAACGGTCTTAAGTGTAGGAATGACTACGGATGGAATGTCAGTAGGAGAATGTTCGTATCGAATGCCCCTTCATTCACTGAACGATTATTACAATGCGGAAATACCGCTAAGTTTCGCGGGTGGACTCCTCGGCTTATTATCTCTCACGGACGTCCTTCTATTCGGCTGGCTGAGAGGACTCTGGCTCTCTCGGCCTCGGCGATCAGCGTCCTTACATCTATTCACGAACTCGGTTCGTGCGACTTGACTTTGTCAACAATGACTAGCTTGTCGAGATAAACACGACCGCGTCAACGGTCCGCGCGTCGGCCGTTACCAACGTCTATGGAAAATCGCCTACATAAGCTTATACATCAACAGTAATTTCGTTACAATTTTTATATAAGAGGATGGGCCATGCAAGCGCAGAAATGCTGAGGAAAATGATCAAGAACAAGGCTGTAACCGGGATCGAACTGAGCAACGTTGAACAGTTCGAGTGCAAGGCTTGTGAGTACGGGAAACAAACAAGAAGAATCTTTTCCATCGGCTACACCCAGGAAAGTAGAGGTCGGAGATCTTGTACATACAGATGTGAGCGGCCCACACGAGGTAACCTATAACGGAGCACGGTGGTTCATCGTACTTAAAGATGACGCAAGTAAATACCGGATGGTGTATATTCTAAGAAGCAAAGAAGAAGCTGCGAGTAAGGTGCTCGAATACTGCGTTTACGTCAAAACACAGCTCGGGAAGAATGTCAAGGTTGTAAAATGTGACAACGGTCGGGAGTACGTTAACGAGAAGATGAAGAATGCTCTGGCCAAGAACGGGACTGTGTTAGAATTGGCGCCTTACAATCACGAGCAAAACGGCAAAGCCGAACGTGAGATCCGTACGTTGATAGAGACAGCTAGGTCAATGCTACATGGACATGGATTGCCAAGGATACTTTGGGGCGAAGCGGTACAAACGGTAGCGTATCTCAGAAACATGATTTGCACATCCAAAAGCGGAAATCAGACACCTTTTGAGCTTTGCTTCAACAAGAAGCCCGACTTGTCGAAGCTGGAAGTATTCGTTCGGATTGTTATGAAAATATTCCGAAGATCAAGCGTCGAAAATGGGATAAAAGGGCTGAAAAACGAATCTTCATTGGATATCAAGGCAGCAATAACTATCATATCTATGATCCCATTAGACGGAAAGTGGGAGTCGCGGCAACGATAACATTTAGTCACAAGGAAGGTAATTTCCGTTTTTCAAAGGTAACACCGGTCGCAGAAGTGAATGAAAACGAAGACGAGCTCACGGAAAATTCTAGCGAGGCAGGCGAGGCGGAAGAAATTGCTGGACAAGACAAAACAGCGGCAAAGCAGTCCTCGGCCACACCTAGAAAAGTCACACGCGAAAATCCAGTGAAGTTTCGAGATCGGAACACGCTAAAGCAACCGGAGAAATATGTGCAAGCTCATGCGCTTGTATCAGTGGTCGACCCGGCAAGTTGTGCCGAAGCTATTAAAGGACCGGACGCCGACAAGTGGGAGCAAGCCATCACTAAAGAAATTGAAGCCCACAAGAAGAACATGACATGAAAGATCGAGGGAAGACCGGCAGATCGTAAACCCATATCCTGCAAATGGGTATTTAAGGTGAAGCAGACATCAGGAGAAGGAGATCGTTACAAAGCCAGGCTGGTAGCCAGAGGCTTTACACAGTGAGCAGGTGTCGATTACGAGGAGACCTTCGCTTCGGTCGTGCGCTACGAGAGCGAACGTGCACTATTGGCGAAGGCGGCGGTCAAAAATCTTGAAATGAAACAATTCGATGTAAAAACGGCGTTTCTACACGGAGAAATAAAAGAGAACATCTGGATCGAACTACCAGAAGATCCATGGCCGAAAGACGAGAGGATCGTGAAACCGGTGAAGATTCGAGCTTATACGGCTTGAAGTAATTGCCGCACTGTTGGAATAAAATGTTCGATAATTTTCTCAGCAGCTACGAGTTCGAAAAATCTCCGGCGGACAATTGCATCTACATAGGTAAGAAAGATGACAAGTGGATTTACTTGGCATTTTACGTAGATGACGGATTAGTACCTCTCATCATGAGCACCTCTCTAAAAGTATTAAAGCAGTTCTTACAAGAACTAAAGGCTAAGTCTGAAGTCAAAGTAAACGAGCCGCGGTACTTCGTTGGACTAGAGATAGAAAGAGACCGGGACAAGAGAACAGTGAAGATTCACCAAGCCAGTCACATCGAAAAATTAGTGGACAAGTTTAGGCTGACGGATGCGAAGATTGCCAGTGTTCCATTAAATCCAACAATCAAGTATTCCAGCGACATGTGCCCAAAAATAAATGTTGGGAACAATCAAATCTTATGTAATCTACGTTGGCAACACTGATTATATTCTTATAGGTTTTTTTCTTTGTAAGAGGTTGTCGACACTATTCTTTTTCCGGTTCTGCTCTGTTTCTTACTTCTGTTCTGTACGCAAGGACCGTTGCGCCACGTTATACTGTTAATAAAGCTGCGTTCTTCAAAGTATATTTTGCTAAGGTATATTCAGTTTTTCACCACGGCCTCAACAGGTTATGGGTCCAGAGATCTCGCTATCTCTCGTTGTATACTGAAAGCGGACACCTAAGGAAGGTTGTGATTCACAACTTGTGAAGAACGGCATACATCTACGTGTGCTTAAGATGGCGTCAAGTAATACAGTCGAAAAATACGGAATAACACAGTTTGATGGGAAAGATTACGATCACTAGAAATTCCGGATGGAGGTTATCCTCGACCAGCATGAAGTAAAAGAATGCGTAGAAAGAGAGCGTACAGATCAAGATGGAGATGCATTCACCAAAAAAGACAGAAAATGCAAGTCATTGATTATACAGTGTATTGCACACTCCCATCTTCAATACGTGAAGGACAAATCGAGCGCCTATCAAATGTGGTGTGCACTGGAAGCAGTATTTCGACGCAAAGGGATTGCAAGTCAGCTGTATCTGCGGAAAAGACTGCTTACATTAAAGTTGACTGAAGGCAAGTCACTGGAGAAACACTTCCTAAATTTTGAAGAAATTGTGCGGGAACTAAAGTCAGTTGAAGCGAAGCTTGAAGAAATGGATATTGTATGCCATTTACTGCTAACTCTACCAAAGGAGTACGATGCAATTGTGACTGCACTAGAAACGTTGGAAGCTGAAAAACTTACATTGGAATTTGTGAAGGGCAAACTGTTGGATCAAGAAATAAAGAAGCAAAACCAGCAGGAATCTGTCTCGAATGATACATCGGCTGCCTTTTCAAGCAACCCTAAAACACAAGCACGTGACAACAATAAGACGCAACCTAACCAAAGAAATTGGCGCACCAATAACGGCTCATTCAAAAATACACGAGGAACGACATGGATCAAATGTCACAACTGCGGGAAGCCGGGACACAAGAGATACGAGTGCAGATGGCGGAAACAGGCGAATCAAACGGATCTGGACAAACCGGAGAAGGGACAGCACATCACTTTTTTGCTACAGCACTGCAAACCACGTTGGAAGCAGGAAGTACAGCAATGAGGTTATATGTCGATTCTGGAGCCACGGACCACATGGTAAACAGTGAAAAATATTTCTCAGAACTATACGAACTAGAAAATCCTATTATGATATGTGTGGCAAAAACTAATAAATCCTTGTATGCGACAAAAATAGGTAATATAAAAATTTTATTGGAAGATAATTTAACTGCGAAGATTACTAACGTATTGTACATTAAGAATTTAAGACATAATTTACTATCGGTTCGTAGGTTAGTAAAGGCGGGTTTGAAGTTACTTTTAAAGATGATAATGTATTTATAATGAAAAATTCAAATTTAATTGCTCGCGGAAAAGGAACTACTGACTTGTATGAAATTGAATTTAAAATCTTGCAAATGTCAGAAGCGAATGTATGTAAAGGCTCAGAAAATGTGCAAATATGGCATAAACCACTAGGTCATCTAGGAAATCAAAATCTATGTAAACTATTGAGACATAATATGGTTGACAGTCTGAACTTTAGGAAGGTAGATAATACTGAGGTGTATGGAACTTGCGCTAAGAGTAAAATAACTAAACTACCATTTCAAATGAAATCAGAGCAAAGGAGTAAAAGACCACTGGAATTAATCCACAGTGATGTATGTGGTCCTATAAGTCCAACATCATACGATGGAAACTTTTTAACTTTCATAGACGACTACACACACTTCACTGTTGTTTATCTAATGAAAAATAAAAGTGAAACCTTTGATTGTTTTAAGAATTATGAAGCTATAGTAACTGCGAAGTTTGAAACCAAAATATCGTCATTATGTTGCGATAACGGCAGGGAATATCTCTCAAATGCTTTTAAAAATTTTTGCAGAGCTAAGGGCATTCAGATTAAAAATACTATTCCTTACACGCCAGAATTAAGGTGGAAGCACATAAAATTACAGGAGCCATAGGCAGAATGCAGAAGCCATAGCGCATGCGCTGTGGTATTACTTTATCTGCCTATAGCAGAATGGCAGATATCATAGCGCATGCGCTATGGTTTCTGTATTCTGCCCATGGCTTCTGGATTTTCAATCTACATAAAAATACATAATGCATAGCCACGGGCATAGGCACATACATTCTCCTTGTAGTCGGTCCTTCTAGAAAAGTGATCAAGAATAAAGAACGGATTTATATTGATTAACACGTAAGTATTCTCATTATTTAAGTATCAACGTAATGAAATTACGAACTGACAGTGACCGTATATAATTATTAGTGTGAATTGTCTCAGTTTCGTAAACATAGTGTTTTGAGGTTAATTTGATTTTGTGTGCCAAAGTATCCAAATTGCTTTCTACTTTGAAGGCTCAGAGCTCCGCGACTAACAAGACGCAAGCAAAC
>NW_020218257.1:116501-116900 GCF_003070985.1 Temnothorax curvispinosus | reverse complement strand
AGCTCCGCGACTAACAAGACGCAAGCAAACTCGAATCAAGACGCGTCGAAAGCTAAATCGGCTCAAGATCCGAAAACGGATAGCGAGACGTTGTCGAGTCCGAGGCGATCAACAGAAATTGTAATTTATTGCAAAATAAACGCATCTAATAATTTTCGGTAAATTTCATAGACAGTTTAGGTGTAAAAATTCATTATTAAAACATTTTCTTGATTTGGTTAATTTTCTCGAATAATACTTTATTATTTGTATGTATCATTGAATATTTTTCACTTATTTTGATATTTGATGTTTGCGCTGTTTGGCCATTCTTTAACGTTTTTGCAATTAATTCATACAATTCTAAATGTGATTTTAATTCGAGAAGACTGCATTAGATTGAATTACATTTGTCTTTTC
>NW_020218257.1:74273-111501 GCF_003070985.1 Temnothorax curvispinosus | reverse complement strand
GGCGCCGTAAAGTTAGCTCCCCCATTTTTAAAATGGTGTTTTCACCACTTAGATGACGGAACTCTCTTTAAAAGCTACAGAGAACTCTAGAACTCTTTCTGGGGAATCCAGAATTCTAACAAAAATTTCCGAATTTTGAAAAAGGGGGTTTAACTTCACAGATATCGCGGATTCCAGAGATTGCAACAGAATCCTAGACGGAACTACAATTCATGTTCACGTAATGTTTGTGGCAACAATACAAAAATTGTTGTCAGTAACACGTTTGCATGATTTTGCACACTTATGTTTTGCTATCTGGGTATTTTTTTAGTAATACATTTTGTATAGTAAAACAGATTCTGAGAAGAAAAATCGTCGTTCATGTTCCGTTTGTTTCTAATTAATATTTAACATACCACGATGTCAGTAAGTAAAGAATTGATAATTGAAACAATAATAATTTATGGATATAAACTACTCACAAAAATTAAAAAAACACTTAATTTTTCTTAAAAAATAGGCAACCTTTAAGCAACTGTAACTTTGTTAAAAATAAACGAAATTTAAGTTAAAAAAAATTTAAACCTTAAAATCTTTACTTTTGAAAGGTTACTATTATTTTCTAGTTTCTGTAAATTTGGTAATTTTTAAATAAAAATAAAAAAAAAAAAAAACTACGAGCTGGACAAAATAAAAAATTTTCTTCTCACTTTGTGGGTTTGTCACGTGCCCAAAAAAATATGTGAAGGTTTTCGACTTCCTAACGTGAATGCTTGAAGTTTTCTCTACATAATCTTTTTTACTCTACAAATATTTCTTTATTTTGAGTCCCCTCAGATAGCTGGCTCAAAATTCTGTAACTCAAAATACGTAAGAAATCGTAAAAAAATTACGTCTGGGAGTTTAAACAATTTTACAATTTTTTCGCATTTTCCTTTATTTTCCACTTTTTCACCGCTACAGACATAATTTGTATGGCCATTTTCGGATTCTATACAACTCAAATACGTAAGAACACGTAAGATTTATTCGTTCCCCTAACAGTTCTTAAAACTTCAATTTTGCATACTCTTCAAGCAAATTCACAATCTTTTGTACGTTTTGCTCTATAAAATCATAGTAGCCACCGTGAAAAAACTCTCATAGCTATTTGGCAATTTTTTTTTAATGCAGGGTATCTAAAGGTACAAAAAAAACGTAATTGTTTTCTAAATTAAAATAAAAAAGGGAAAAATTGCTAATTTTTACATTATTTTCATCCATTTGTGTCATGTATCATGTCTACATGTCATTTGAAAAAATTTGGCATTATATCATTCAATAGAATAAATTAATAATAATCCTTGCTTGCAGTTCAAGATGTAATTGGTAATGTGAATACATGGCCCATTTGAAAAATGTTTTAGTATAAAAATATAAAAGATCACAATTTAAGCAGAAAACAGTTTGTGCTTTTGGTTAAAGCAGAGATACTCTGTATTTATGCTTTTTACTATTCTCTATTTTAACAACAATTACAATTTTTAAATATATAATTGAAAGAAGTTGTAAATAACACATGATCTAATAGTAAGAAGCAAAATATATATTTATAAGTTATATATTATTTCTTCAACTACCGTGATATTGGCAAGAATCTTATTTCCGGGACCCCTCAATTTGATAAGTGTATTTGATAGATCTGTCGCTGAGAAAAATAATGCCGCAAACCACAATGCGCTACGATGCATAGTTTTCGAGATATCAATTGATATAATCTATCACATAGTATAATAATATACACAGAATTAGCAGTAAATGAGAGGAGAGAAACAGTACACACGTAGGCGGGGGAGGGGCTACCGCCCCTCCATCGCAATCAGGGGGGGTGGGGGTAAACCTCGGTTCGCGTAAAAAGTTAAAAACCCGTTTTTTCTTTTTTCGTCGCTTGGTATAAAAAGTAGCATTGTGTAAAAATATTTAATATCTGTAACAGAAATAATTTATTACAGCAGAGAATAATTAGGATATTGAAAAGTGGCACCTCGTGACACCTCGTTTCGCATAAAAAGTGTATGTGTGGAGGCAGTAGATTCCGCCCCCCTGTGGGGGGCTCCACTACCATTAAACTAGACACATAGTATGCCTTGCAAAGTACATGCGTGAACTTTCCACACGTGGTAAATTGCAAACCCCATATATAATACCATACAACAATATTGCTATTATTACATTTAAAAATCGATATCTCGAAAACTATGCATCGTAGCGCATTGTAGTTTGCGGCATTCTTTTTCTCAGCAAAATATTTATTAAATACACCTATCAAATTAAGGGGCCTCGGAAATAACATTATTCCTGTAATATTTTAAGTATTAATTTATAAATAAGCAAAATATGAGTGACAATTATCCTTCTGAGAATCTTTTTTACTACCCAAAATATACAAAATTTTAAAGGAATCGGAGAGAGTGTCTGTTGAGTGTCAAAACTTAATGGATGTGAACTGGAAAGTGCACTTGAAAAGAACAAGAGACCGATTCGTTTACTCTGCTTTATTCGACCGCACGTTTGAAAGCGGAAACGAAGACAGGAGAGATCGGCGGAAGTGGTAACAGTCCAATCTTCGATTTTACATTGTCCCTATTCTTTGATTACAGACTTGACAACATAAACAAAACAGACTATCCTTAATCCTGCTGACATCTGTTTCACTCAAAAGGAAATACAAATTAATACTGAAAACAATTATGCTTGAACATAACTTGGGAGTGCATCTATGTCGATAACTCAAAAACAAAAATTAAATATACTCTTCTCAACATTATTTTTTATTAATTATGTAAAAATTAATAAATTTAGATTAGATAGGATACTTTATTACCCTAAAAAAGTCTAAAAGTGCGTTTTATAGGAACGTACCCAACCCTGTACAAACTTACAATTCAATCTTACAATTCTTTTGGTTATTCTTAGTTTCCGCCTGTACACACATACATGCCTCGCACGCCCTGTCTTTACCCTTATTTTCGCATTATTCGTTTACTCGCTTGCTCGCTTATTCGCTTATACGCTTATATTCGCTTATCTTCGTTTTTATATCTAATACCTTATCTTTACAAACCCAATCCGTTTTCCCCCTATTGGACTTCCGTTTCCTTTGCCATCCTTCCTTTTCATTCATACCGTTCTCTCACACCTCCTCCCTTCTCTTCCCTCCACCCTGTCTTGTTTCCTCTATCGCTTTCATCCATTTATCTCCCTCTTCTTTTTTTCTCAGCAACCTCCTTACCACTTCCTGCCACACCTCTCCATCCAAAATCCCCCATCTCGTGCACCCTTCCCATATGTGTTCCCATGTTTCCGCTTTCCTCTCGCATATCCTACATCTTCTTTTCTCCTCTTTTTCCCAGTATAGTCCTTCTCTAACTTCATTACCAAGTCTAAATCTTGCAATCCTATTCCACCTTGCTTCCTCCCAGCCCTTCTCTAAGTATTCCGGAATCCGTCCTTCTTTATAATCTTATATAATTGGTCGTATCTTGAGCCCATGATTTTTTCTATCCTTTCTTGTTTTTGTTACAATTTCTCTCTGTTCTTTAAAATTTCATCTTCCAAATCTTCCTCCTCTTCAACTCTCACCCCCAACCTTTCTAAGTAACTCTTTCTTTCTTGCTCTCATCTTCTTATTATCTTCCTTTTCTTCCATCTCTCTTTCATTTCTTCCAGACATTTCCTCGCTATTCCCTCTCCTTTGCCTTTTTCTAGCTTTTTTTCAAATTTTCATGCTCTCTTACTTGCTCTGCCTCTCATCTTCTCTCTCTCCACTTCATCTCTCACTATATATCCTGGTGTCCTCTAATTTAGATCAAATATCCATCTGAGATATCTCTTCTGTATACCTTCTACTTTCTTTTTTTCCTTTCATCTCCATATTTCCGCCCCGTATCCCATCACTGTCCATATCAAAGTGTCGTATAACCAGATCCTTCTTTTCCAATTCTTTTTCCACATATTTTTTACTATCCCCCAAACTTCCCTTATTACTCTCGCCGCTTTCCTTCTTCTCTCTCTAATGTGCGCCTCTTGTCCCTTATTTTCCTTCAATGTGTATCCAAGGTATTTGAATTTCTTAACTTCCTCTAATTTCTTTCTTTTCCATCTCCAGTCATACTTTTTCTTCCTTCCTCCACCCTTTCTGAATCTCATTATTTTTGTTTTCTCTATGCTCAATGTTAATCCCTTCCTGTCCAGGTATCCCTTTAGCCTGCTTATCATCGATCTCATGTCCTGTTCCTCCTCCGCCATCAACGCTACATCATCCGCATACATTAATGTGTATATCTTCTCTCCTCTCAGTTTCACACCTCCCCATCCTCCCTTCTTTATATAGTCTTCCAAATCCGCAATTAATAGATTGAAGAGTATCGGGCTTAACGGGCCCTTGTCTCACACCCTTCGCTATCCAGAATGTTCCTCCACTCTTTCTTCCCATTCTTACCCTACTCTTCGCTTCTCTCAAGACCTCCTCTACCCTATCTACTAGTCCCTGTCTTACTCCTCTTTCTCTCATCGCCCTAATTAATACTTCTTTGTCCACTGAGTCGAATGCCGCTTTCAAATCTATGTATAAAACTGTCATTTTTCCTTTCTCCTTTCCCAGTTGTCTATTTACCAAGTAGTTTAGTGCGAATATTTGGTCCATCGTCCCGATTCCTTTTCTAAATCCTGTTTGATTATTGGGAATCAAATTCTTCGTTTCTACCTCTTTCGTTTCTTCCTTATCCTTTCCGCTAATATCGCCGTGTAGATCTTGTACATCGAAGATATAATTGTTATTCCTCTATAGTCCTTCACCTCTCGCCCATCTCCTTTTTTTATTATTGGAATTATCTCCCCTTCCATTGTTCCGGCCAACCTTCCCCCCTCCAGACCTGTTTATATATTTTCCATATCCATTTCACAATTTCTTCTCCTCCAAATTTTCATGCCTTGTTTGGTATCCCATTATTGCCTATTGCTTTTCCTGTTTTCAATTTCTCTATTACGTTTCTTACCTTCTTCAGTTCTATTTCTTCCTTTTCTTGCCTGTCCCTTCCCCCTTCTCCTTTCACTACCCTACTCTCCACCTCACCCATTAATTTCATGAAGTATTTCTTCCACTCTTCCAGCTTTATCCCTTCGTTTATCCTCTTCCTTCTCTTTCTTACTCTACCTATCAATCTCCATACCTTTCCTTCCGTTCTCGCTTCCCCTATCTTTCTTATCATCCTTTCTTTCTCCTCTTTCTTCTTTCTTTTGCACATTTCCCTGTACTCCTCCCTCCTCCTTTCTCTACCTTTTTACCTTTTCACCTCATACCTTTTCACCTCTCCTTTTCCTCTCCTCCATTTTCTCAGTTCTCTCCTCATTTCTCTGTTTCTCTCTCTGCATTCTTCACCCCACCAGCTTCTTCTGTTCTTGTTAGTCATTCTCCCATTCTCATTTTCATTTTCCTTTATTACTTTTCTTATCCTCGACATTCTTACTTCTACCTCTTCTTGTAGTTCTCATTTTCTTCTTTATATCCTCCCTAACCTCTCTTTGAATTGTGTTCTTCCCTCCTCGCTCCATATTCTTCTTCTTCTTATTCTGTCTCCCTCTCTCCTTCTCTGCTTTCTCTTAAGCTTACCGCTCACCCATACTATTAATAGATGATGGTCTGAGTCTACTCTTTCTCCTACTTCCAGTCTTCCCACTTTTTCTCTAACCTTTTTCTTCCCTATAACATAATCTATAACTGTCTCGCCTTTCCCTCCTGTGTATGTAAATTCGCCTTCCTCATTTTTTTTCACGCCTCTATTTAGTATCATCCATCCTCTTTCCTCTATATATTCCAATAACCTTCTACCGTTCTAGCATTAAAGTTTCCACCTATTATAGTCCTTACCCCCTTTTTCCCCTCTTCCGTCCAATCTTTCAAGCCTTCTAGTTTCCTGTCTATATCATTATTTATATATATTTCTATTATTTTTTAAATTTCCTATTCTATTCTTATCTTACATTCGCTTTTTCCTTCTTCTTCCTCCAACCTTCTTTCTTCATTTACCTCTTCTACTCCTTTCCGTATTCTTAATAACATGCCTCCACTCGTCCTTCCTTTTTTGTTCTTCCTGGTCGCTATCTGCACTCTCCATCTGTATTCGCTTGGGATCTTCTCTTTTACTTTTTCCCATCCCCTCTCATTCAACCATGTCTCCATCATTATCACTACGTCCCGTTCTTTTATCTCTTCTCAGAACTCTTTATTCTTGTTTGTTATACCCGCCACGTTCCAGAATGCCACCTTCCAAATCTCCTCCTCCTTCTTGTCTTTCTTTTCCTCTCTCTTTCCATATCCCTTATCCTCATCTCTGCCCTTTCTTCCTATATTCTCTTCTTCATCCTCTTTTTTACCTTCATTGTTTCCTTCGTTTTCCTCTTCTGGATTACCTCCATTCTCTGCTTCTCTTATTCTTCCCCCCTTCTTCCACATTCTCTCTTTGTTGTCTCGCAATATCTTCATCCTCCTCCCATTTCCACCATTTTCCTTCTATTTGGATTTATCCATATCCTACCCTTACTCTCTTACCATTTTCTTTCTTCTGTCTTGCAATGTCTTCTAAATTCCATCTCATCTTCCCCTCCTTCCATGTCAGGTCATCATCTATTCTTATCCCTTTTTCTCTTAATCTTCTTCTTTCCATCATGACCCTTCTTTTCTGTTCCAGTTCCTGTAGTCCTATTACTGTCATTTTTACACCTCCCTCTCCGCCATCTTCAATGACCTTTTTACAGCATACTTTCGTCTCTATTTCTACCACCTTTAGAATTTCTTTAACCTCTTTTTCTACTTTGTTCTTATTTCCCTTTGTTCCTCTTGTAAAAATTAATAATATTTAGGTAAAAGTGAATTACGCATTATTCAACAAATTAGTAATTTGTCAGAAAATTTCTAATTACGTGAAAATTAGTATTTAGGCAAAAATAAATTATTTTCTTTTGCAAATTGATAATTAGTAGAAATAAATTCTTTATTACTAAAATAATTAATAGTTTGTAAAAAATAAATTATTACTTATTTGAAAATTAATAACTAGTGGAAAATAATCACTAATTTTTTAAATAATGAATAATTAGTTGAAGGTAAATTACTTATTTTAAAAATTATTAATTGGTTTAGAGAGCGAGCTTGGCGTAGCAGACAGCGCACTGGTCTGCTAAAGGATCTCAGGTTCGAATCCAGTCCTGGTAGAACCAAAAAAAATAAATTGTATCGCTTATCTCTCCTCCTCGACGGAATGATAGCCCGTCAGAAATATCCCTTGCCTCGAAACCCCCTCTACCTTGCCGTTCGGATTCGGCGTTAAACTGTAGGTCCCATGTGCTTGTGTACAACCTGCGTGCGTACCACAAGCACATGACTTTGGGGGAGGCCTAAGTCCGACTCGGACTGTTGTACCATTGAAATGAAATGAAATTATTTGGTTTAATATAAATAATTTAATTATTGCATTAAAAAAATAATGTTTTAAAAAAATGTTTATGTTAATAAATAGAAATAATTGTTTGTTCCGCCAATAATGATTAAACAGAAAATGCTTATTATTCTCGACAACAATTGGCAATCGGTATATGAAAAACGACTTTACAACGTTTTGATCCTCAGGACTGGGTCCTTATCAAGCAATCTAAATAACAAACAATTCGGTGTAACAATAATTTGGTCAACGAGATAAAATAAATTTTCAAAGATATAAAAAGCGATACCTAATAAATCAAATCTTTGTCCCGACTTACACATCTGGTGTTTACGAAAATTTAACAGAAAAGGTTTTTTACATATAATAAGTCGATGATGACTCAGAATACATTCTATCTTGAAAGTGTGACCGCCATGAAGGGGTGCTATCATTAACGAGCACAGAAGGATTTCAGAGCAAGTCACCATCGTGGAGTGACGACCTGTATATGTCACATAATGGAGTTTATCCACATAATCTGGTTGATCAAATTATTGTTACTCCGAATTGTTTGTCATTCAGATTGCTTGATAAGGACCCAATCCGAGGGTCGAAACGTCGACAAATCGGTTCTCATACACTGGTTGCCAATTGTTGTCGAGAATAATAAGCAATATATATACATATATATATATATATATATATAGGGCATTCTCTGTCAAATTAGACACCACCCTGTCCAAAAATTGGGGTTACCTAGAAAATTTATTTGGAGCTCATTTTATAGCTATACATATGTAGTTTTATTTGAGCTGTGGCTTTTTGAAAAATCAATATAGCGGACCCCAATATGGTGGCCGAAGTCTGCGGGTAACGAGGTACGACAGATGAAATCGTTACTTGGAAGTTATAAAACAGTTTCGACTGTCATAGAAATATGTGTTAATGGGTTTATTTAGTAGTTAGCATTGAATCCATGGAAAAAAATGAATTTTTAATTTGTCCAAAACCAATATGGCGGCCAAATTATCCGTGAAATGCTAAAAAATAACTATTTCGTTCTTTAAAAATTACAAACTGCGTCAATTTCCATGAAAATTTATATCATGATACATTTTGAGATGTTGATCATAAATTAACAATTGGGACGTTGTATGACAAAATCCAGTATGGCGGCTGTATATTCGAAAAATGCTAAAAAATAATGACGTCGATATTCAAATCATACAGACTCGTTCTAATTATTATTAATTTGAGTGTTACGGTATTTTTCAGTTGCTGCTCATCAACAAGAATGTTTAATTTTAATATGTCGAAACCAACATAGCGGCCAGTTTATAAGTAAAATGCTGAAAAATGATTATCTTGTGAAATGAAACTTACAAATTTTGTTAAATTTTTATTAAAAATTTTTTATGAATTTTCATTATTTTTTTATTTCTGACTATGATTTTGTTGGCCGGACAATCTGTCTCTCCTGCCTTCACTGGCTGGACAGTCTGTCTCTCTTGCCTTCACTGGCCGGACAATCAGGCTTCCTGCGCCGATAGCTGGGCAGCTAACGCCTGGGGCTGCGGCTGGCGCACCCTTTTTCCTTTTGACCGCGAAGATCTGGTCAAGAGGAAGAGGGCGAATCTTGCGCCTCTTGGTAATTTCTTCCTCGTCAAGATGAGGAGGAATTTTAGTTTAAAAAATGTGAGGCGTATTTGATCCTTTATGTGTATCGAAAGGTCAATTCGCCGAGTCGCCGAATTTCCGTAAATTCGGTCGCCTTTATATTTACATTGTGGTTGCATTTTAAATACGAGTTTGTCATTTATTCATGGGAGATTTTTTACGAAACTTGGTTGCTAGGAGACGCGAGTCCTCTCAAACAAGCCGGAGTAACTGGCTTGACAGAATGTATCGATCGTTTTAACCTGTCAACGCGTTGTATTGTGAATCGAACTCTCCTTGACTTTCAGGATGGTTGACGACGGCTGCCACAGATACATATATATATATATATATATATATATATATATATATACATACATATGTATATATATTTAAAATTTATAAATATATAAAAATTGCCAATATGATTAAATAAATATTAATAAACATAAAAATTAAAATTTGTAAGTATAATTGTACACAACCCGTATAGATCGTGAGCTATGGCGGTGAAGGAAACACTGAGTTTTATTTGTTGACAAAATAAAATATATTTAGAAAATATAGCAGGATAATTTTAAATCATATTCATAAACCTTTATGGCAAAATTCAATAATCACATAAATCAAGAAATAATATACAATTCGCATTGTAATAGTCCGTTCAATGAAAGGAATATAAACATTAGTTAAACGTATGCTCTCAGTTTGAAACTTGAAACGTAAAATAATAATATATTACAAGGTAATTTTAAAGAAAGAATTAATATGATATGATAGCTTTGAATGTATCTTTAAATCGTTTAATCACTGAAAAGACCATTAGACATGACAAAACATAATTAATAATTAATAATTATATCTAATATCATAATTAATAATTAACCAAAATAATCATGCACATATTAGCACAATAATTTATAAGTGAATAATGCGTTGAATAATAATCTTTATTAAAGAATAAAATATCTTAGATCAAGGAAATATAATATACCAGAAGAAAAGTATCATCAAAGTTGACCTTAAACACTTCTCTTATGAATAGTAAATAGAACTTATTCATGAAATTAAAAGGAAAATTAAACTTTTATTAAACGCATTAATTCAACATCAATTCGTGAAAACCCAACAAAGGTTTTAAAGTATTTCACATAAATCGATGTATTGTGTGTTACACCTTTAATTATAATTTCTGAGTAAATGAGCGTTGAATTCTTTGATGAATCTTGTTTAGAACAATTGAAGTAATATACATCTTATCTTAAACATTTGACGTATTATAATTCGTATTGATTAAACAAATGAATCTCTTCGCAAATATGTATCGAGAGATATGAGAAATTAACTATCACAAAAAATAGAATTAAACGTATCGTAAGCTTGCATAATTTACATTACTTGGCCAAAAATGAAATAGCACGAATGAATAGTTTAAATTGGTTGCAACCCGAAAACAAATAACTTGAGTACTCAAGTGAGATGAACGATTATCGTTCCCGTCAATAAAATGCTCCGCTGAGTGCTGAAGCCTTTTTTTATGTCCTTTACTGAACGGTAGATCTCTCGAGATTTCTGGAATCAATGATCGTAACCGATACTGTTTATGAGGATCAATGATTCTTATTCAGAAATCTAAGAGTTACCTGTATTCTGGTGTCTACCGTATTTGAATGCACTTCTAGAAAAGATCCGAACGGACTATGTCCATAATAGTCGCTCCCTTGGTCTCTCCAGAATGTGTCGTCATCATCAAGAAACGGAGTAATGGCGTCGATCTTATGCCGTCATCATCAAGAAACGGAGTAATGGCTTCGATCTTTCATACGTCCGAGAATGAGACCGCTTATAATCCTGCCGTGTGCTAATTCTGGTCTTTCGAATCCTCTCGTACTTCTTCTTTTCCAAAGAGTATCACAATTTGCAATTCAGAGAGATTCGTATTACAATTTCACTACGTATTCAAAATATACGGCAAAAGGCCAGAAACATGTCTTGACTGAATGACAAACAAGAAACAAATAACGCCGGTTGCCCGGGCCGCAAGCTTGTACATGCACGCGCGCTTTCTTCTTCACGCGGCAATCACATGAATTGAATATCGATACGTCGCGCCTCTAGCGCTTTACGCTATACAAATTTTCTAGGGAACTAGATTCGCCAACGGAAGTGAGTTTACAAAATCGCTAGTACTTTCTATGAAATGTCATAGATGGCAACATCCACCCTTCTTTTGTGGGGAATTGCTACCGCCATTTTCTCCCTAGCGTAGAGTGGGGGAATCGAGAGCCTTTTCTAGTTAGTGTGCTGCCTGCGTGCAGCGTTAGAGAGATCAGACCTTGTTCAGCGCTCGACCGAGAAGGTTCTTAACGTTCGTAATAAACTTGCTCTTTTCTAACCATTAATTCTGTGTGGTCTACCATTTACCCTCATCATGTCTACAACGGATTGTGGATCCGTCCTGGGATCAGGCAAGAGTCAATTTCCCACATTGTTGACCCCGACGTGATCGGCAAGAAGGAAGTCGCCGGATTTCTGCTGGCAGCCGATTGGGCATTACCGCACAGCGAGCAGGGAGGAACCTGGACGCTTTCGTTAAGGAAAACGAGGCGACACACAGCCAGGTTTGGCAAGGTCGAGCGTTCCCGCGAGCCTACGACGATATCGTCGAAAGCAGGCGCCGGCGCGCAGGACAGCGCGCGGCGGGCATTAGCACGTGCATACCGAACCGCTGCAGAGGACGTCGCCACGTAGATACGTGGCCATCCACCAGCACGAGAGTACTGCATCGCTGCCTAGAACGTCGCTACGGAGCCGGAGCATCGGCAGCCGGAGATCCATTGTCTTCAACGGTCGAGGTACAACCGGGAGGCTCGGTCCGTGAACAGTCTAAAAAAAAAACATTTTCGCTTGTGCGCGTCGAGCGTACCGCCATTGCGTCTCAGAATTTTCGAACCATCTTGTGTTCGCGCGTGTCGGTGCAAGTCCGCGCATGTCCGTTGCCGCCCAGGCAACGCTCTCGTTCTAGTTCGCGCGTCCAACGTCGCTAAAACAATAGAACGCAGCGCAACGCGACGCGATCGTCTTTTCAAGCAAAATAACATCGCGCAACACGACGTCCTTATCGTCATTATCGAGTGCGATCGAAAATATTAACCTCGCGAGCGATAAATTTAAGAACAAACCGCACAACACGTACTAACCACAATGCCGCCCTCCACGATCGAAGAATTGCAGGAGCAGGTAGCGCAAATGCGGGCCGCGCTTCAAAACGTGCAAGGGCAAGCAGGTGTAGGCCCTCCGCGCGTCGATGCGTATCGGATTCCAAAAATTCCACCGTTCTTAATCAAAGACCCGGTTATATGGTTTATTCAAGTCGAAGCCACGTTCGAAACCACGCGTATAACCGATCAAAAAACTAAGGCACATTACGTTATTATGTCACTGGATGCGGAAGCTATCGCTTGTTGTAGAGATCTCATCGCAGAGCCTGATGAACATGAACCATATGACAAATTAAAGGCGCGCATAATAGAAAACTTCTCAGCTTCAGCCGAAAGTCAACTTCGTCAGCTAATTAAGGGGCAGGTCTTGACCTCTGGCAAACCGTCGCAAATTCTCGGCAGACTACGTAATCTGAATCCGGACAAACGTTGTGACGACGCGGTTTTGAAAACAATTTTTTTTTTAGTATTTCACGCCTTACACGCGCGGAATTTTAGTAACTTCCGAGTGTACAGATTTAGACAAGCTAGCCAAAATGGCCGACAAGATAGCTGAAACATCCAGCGAATCTACCTACTGCGCGGCTGCGTCCACTAATGAGTCGACATTGTCCGTTATAAAATCACAATTATCCGATTTAGAAAGCAAGGTCGACCGCCTTGCTACCGAACTCGCAGCTCTCTCGACATTAGTCAAGCAATCGAGCAGGTCACGTACCGACAGCGGTTCGAGCAAAAATTGCGCGCGTTCTAAAAGCAGATCCAGACTCTGTTGGCCTCACAGGACCTTCGGAGATAAGGCGCGCGCATGCAAAGACACTGATAAATCCCCGTGTTCGTGGCCGAAGTGCAAGGCCATTACAAATGACAAAGGAAATAAGAAGGGGGAATAGTCGGGTCTGCCAAAATGGAGGCGAATGAAGCAGACCCCAATTCATCGGTACGCCTCCACATTTGCGATCGCCTCACAGGGGAACAATTTCTTATTGATACGGGCGCAGAAATCTCATTGCTTCCTGTCGGTAACGCCGTCAAGCAAACTCCCAGTAATTTTAAATTATACGCAGCTAACGACACTCTAATCAATACGTATGGGCAGTCATTTCGAATCTCGCACCTCGGTATACGTCCACTCACGTGGAAATTTTGTGTAGCATCAGTATCGTATCCAATCATTAGCGCCGATCTGATCAAACATTACGGTCTCTTGCCTGATCTTAAGCATCGCAGGCTTATCTACCCAATAAATAACGCGTTTACTCGTGGCGTGGTTAAGACGGTTTCAAGCTCACCTATCAGCATGATCAACATAAAATAACATAAAATTTGCGCGAATTTTAGCTGAATTTCCGGAGGTTATCGGGCCTAAGCAATCGGTTCAAACGGACAAAGAAGAAATTATGCATCATATAATCACAACGGGCCCACCCGTTGCTGAGCGTCCGCGTAGACTAAGCCCAGAGAAATTAAGAATCGCGAAAGCAGAATTCAAGCGGTTGATCGAACTCGGTATTTGTGCGCCGTCCAGTAGCCCCTGGGCTAGTCCCATCCATATGGTTAAAAAGAAAGACGGTTCGTGGAGAATTTGCGGAGATTATCGTCGTGTCAACGCGATTACCGATCCGGACAGGTTTTCCGTTCCGCATTTGCACGACTGCTCCTCCAACCTTCGCGGAAAAACTATATTTTCCAAGCTCGATCTCCACCAAGCATATAACCAAATTCCGGTCGCGCCAGCAGACGTTCCCAAGACGGCAGTCATCACGCCGTTCGGACTCTTTGAGTATAAATTTATGACATATGGCCTTAGAAACGCCAGTCAAACATTCCAGCGTAAAATTTACTGTGCGCTTGGCGACCTGGAATTTGTGTTCGCTTTTATCGATGATATTCTCATAGCATCCTCATCGCCGGAGGAGCATGAGAAGCATCTGCGAATTGTATTACAGCGGTTGCAAGAACATCAGTTACGACTTAACGTCGATAAGTGTCAGTTTGGAGAATCTAAAATGGAATTTCTCGGTTACATTATTAGTAGCGAAGGTTGTGCACCATCCCCCGAGAAAGTTCAAGCCATTCTTAACGCTCCCAAACCCCGCACTATTCTTGAATTGCGCCGTTTTCTCGGTAGTATCAACTTCTACCGTCGACTCTTGCGCGACGCGGCCAGCATTCAAGCGCCACTTAATGAGTATCTCCGAGACTCGCGCAAGAACGATAAACGATTGATCGCATGGACTCCTGTCGCGGAGGAAGCTTTTGCTAAATGCAAAGAGAACTTAGCCAACGCAGCTATGCTGGCACACCCGGCGGAAACGGCAGAAACTCGTCTTGTTTGCGACGCGTCTGACTACGCCATGGGAGCGGTTCTCGAACAGCGCCTCGACAACATATGGAAACCTCTTGGGTTTTTCTCGCGCAAATTTTGTCCAGCGCAACTAAAATATAGCGCCTACGATCGCGAATTAACAGGTATTTATGAAGCGACTAAGTATTTTTGATACTTTTTGGAGGGTCGTGACTTCAAAATAGTTACGGACCACAAACCGCTCATTTACGCGTTTTTTCAATTTTCCGATAAAACCTCGCCGCGGCAGCAAAGGCAACTTTTGTTTATTTCACAATTTACCACGCGTATCGAGCACATATCTGGTAGCGACAACGTCGTCGCCGATTTTCTTTCTCACGTTGAAACCATTCGTTTGCCAACCGAAATCGATATAAACGAGCTCGCCGAGCAGCAGGAACGCGACGAAGAACTTCAAGTTATCCGCGAGACACCGGACTTTCCGCTAACAATGAAACGGATTCAATGGGGCCCAACCCATACCACGCTTTATTGTGAGATGACCGGAGAAGCCATCCGACCATAGATACCGGCATCTCTTTGCAAACGCGTATTTCATTTATTTCATGACACGGCTCATCCAGGTGCCAAAGTCACAGATCGCGTTATTCGCCAACGTTACGTGTGGCCTAACATGCATCGTGACATCGCGAAATGGTGCAAAAATTGCATTGACTGTCAACAGTCAAAAATCTCACGGCACGTGCAAACGATTCCAAATAAATTCGTCGCACCGGATTCCCGTTTCGAACATGTACATATGGATATAGTTGGTCCCTTGTACGAGTCGGATGGGTACAAATATTGCCTTACGCTCATTGATCGATTTTCGCGTTGGCCTGTAGCGGTCCCTCTAAAAAATATCGAGGCTACAACAATCGTGCGAGCGTTTTACGACAATTGGATCGCAAACTTCGGTGCGCCTAAAACATTGACCACCGACCAGGGCAGTCAGTTCGAATCGCAATTATTTACAGCGCTTCTACAGCTAATCGGCTGTCAACGCATTCGCACTACAGCGTATCATCCTGCCTCAAGCGGTCTAGTAGAGCGATGGCACAGAACCTTTAAAGCCGCAATTATGTGTCACGCAAACGAAAATTGGACTAATGTGCTTTCAACCGTATTACTAGGTTTACGCAATCACGTCCGTCTTGACACCGGAGCGTCGCCCGCGGAATTTGTGTACGGAACAACCCTGCGCATTCCGGGCGAATTTGTACTTCCGGACGATTTCACTCCTAACCCGTATGCATTTATCGAAGAATTTCGCGAACACATGCGTAAGGTCAAACCAGTTCCAATAGAACACAGACATAAAAAACGTGCATTTTACTTCAAGGACTTACAATCTTGTACACATGTTTTTCTTCGCGTAGGAGGCACTAAAAGAGCTCTCGAACGTCCGTACACAGGGCCGCATCGTATTATTAAGCGAGTTTCCGACCGCGTTTTCGATATAAATGTAAACGGCACCGAGCGCAGCGTGTCCGTAGAAAACTTAAAACCGGCATACTTTGTACACGACGACTTAGCTAATACGACACCAACGTGCAATCAAACACTCAATCCGTCCGTCGTTGCACAACCAGCGTTAAGGACATACGCGCGTCCTAAAAAGAAAGTTATCTTCGCCTCTCAAATAAGTAATTATTAGTACCAAAAAATTTATGTTCCTCACGAAGCTATGTACACCAAAGTTTAAGTTAAGTAATATATTTAGTATATTAAGCAAGCTATTCAAATAGTAGCATTAATTCGTTGCCACTCGGGGGGGAGTATGTGGGGAATTGCTACCGCCATTTTCTCCCTAGCGTAGAGTGGGGGAATCGAGAGCCTTTTCTAGTTAGTGTGCTGCCTGCGTGCAGCGTTTGAGAGATCAGACCTTGTTCAGCGCTCGACCGAGAAGGTTTTTAACGTTCGTAATAAACTTGCTTTTTTCTAACCATTAATTCTGTGTGGTCTACCATGCATTTACCCTCATCACGTCTACAACGGATTGTGAATCCGTCCTGGGATCAGGCGAGAGTCTTTTTCCCACACTTTTCTCAATATCTCATCGCGTTTCAAACAATAATGTATAAATAGAAATTCCCGTTTTTAGTCGATACGCTTTTTTATCAGAAAAAAAGTCCTACATTAAAAACATTATCTTTAGCATAGCATAGCATAGTATTTAAATTTAATATTTAAATGCACAATAAAAATTAAATATTAAGTATCGAGAAAAAATGGTTGTTTATACTATAAACTGTATGGTGTTTTTTTACTCTTGTTAAATTGATAATCTTAGCTATGCATGTTCAAACGGTCAAATCACGAGCGCTGAAAGAGAGATATTGGATTAAAATAAAAACAATTTATTAAACAAACAATACACACGGTTAACGTTTCGACTGTACTTAGTCTTCTTCGGAATGGATTACTATGAAAGAAGAAAATAAATATCAAGAAACATGATAACGTGTTTAAGGAGGTTCGATCATTATATACGGTAATTATTTACAAAAAGACCCCACTCGCCAATGACCTTGACCTTGACATATGTTGTCAAGGTCACCCTCCTGAGTGACCTTCAGAAGGTTTTAGCCGGCGGTCGTTCTTTATTAAAAAGTTATTAACAAAAAAAGTTTGAAAAATATAGCAGTTATTTTGAGTATTGGAAGGCATAAATGATTAATATATATGTCGAAATAGTTCACGCATACACTTTCCACGCGAACCTAGGTCCACCCCCACCCTCCCCCTGCTTTCGGGGGAGGTGCGGTAGTCCCGAAATAGTTCACGCATACATTTTCCACGCGAACCGAGGTTCACGCACACCCCCCCCCGTGCTTTCGGGGGGGGTGCAGTGGCCCCGAAATAGTTCACGCATACACTTTTCACGCGAACCGAGGTTCACGCCCCCCCCCCCCCCCCGAAAGCACGGGGGGGGGGGTGTGCGTGAACCTCGGTTCGCGTGAAAAGTGTATGCGTGAACTATTTCGGGGCTACTGCACCTCCCCCGAAAGCACGGGGGGGGGTGTGCGTGAACCTCGGTTTGCGTGAAAAGTGTATGCGTATTAGTTATTTATGCCTTCCAATACTCAAAATAACTGCTATATTTTTCAAACTTTTTTTGTTAATAACTTTTTAATAAAGAACGACCGCCGGCTGAAACCTTCTGAAGGTCACTCAGGAGGGTGACCTTGACAACATATGTCAAGGTCAAGGTCATTGGCGAGTGGGGTCTTTTTGTAAATAATTACCTAGCATCCACAATTCATTATACTAATATTGCATATAATTTGGGATCGCTGTAATAACATTTATTTCAATCGCATTTTTGACTCACAAGTAATGATCGAACTTCCTTAAGTTAACGTATTAAAACGTTAAACAATCTCCTAGTAATATAAATAAAATTAACAATCTAATTGAATCACAAATATTCTAACGCCAGAATAATCGAATAAAACCATGACAATATAAAGGAGAATGGTAAGAAAGTCCGATTGTAGGCCCCCTACGAAACTTTAGTTGACCGTAAAAAATTGTTTGGAATCCACATGAATATGAAAAAACAGTTTTATATCCCAGAAACGCGGAGAACATTGATTTTATATCAAATTTCCTTGTAAAAACTACATATTTGGATACCACGCTAAAATTTTTCATGAATCGGATCCGTTGCAAAGATTTTTTTTATTATAATTGGTATCAAAAGTACGTAGGATTACGTCATTCAAATATTTTATCAAAATGAGTCTGAGCGAGCTTTTTCAGACATGCTGATTACGAATCCATTAATTAAGTAAAAAAACCTAACATGGCGGATTCAAAATGACCGATCCAAAATGTTTGTATTGCCGTAATAAAATCAAGTAATTCATTTTTTTTTCTATAAAATAAATGATACTTTCGTGAAAAGAGTTAGCTGTTCGACTTTTCAAACGTTTAGCAAATGTTTTTCCCAACGCCGTAACACGTTTTTCCTCCGTTCAGCAAACACTTTTTCAATGCGGCGAATTATAGAGGGCGTTTACACAAACGGCTTAAAAACGCCTAAGAAACGCTTTTCTCGACGCTGTAACACGAGCGTTTTCCCTCCATTCAGCAAACGTTACTCTTCCAACAACGCCGCTAGGCGGCGCATCTTTCTCGCATTTAAAATACATCCAGCCGCGTATACAAGCAGACCCCCTGTGAGGCGAAAAGTAGATTCGGTTTCAAAACCTCATTATCATATTAATAAAAATTATTCTTCTAACGACAAGGGTAAACGCTCGTTAAACGCTCAATAGAGGCTGCATACAGTTTTTAATGATAAAAGTAAACGCCTATTAAATGCTTAACAGAGGATCTATAAATATTTTAAAGAACTCTCAGCAAACGTCATACGTCATGTTAACGCTGTGCAAACTCTCAAAAATGCTATGTACAAACGCCTTTCAAACGCTGCAGTGTGCCAATTTCCGCTCTATGAAATCTTTACTGACCGTTTCCAAACTCTCAACGAACTCCCGCAAAGGCTCACGTAAACGTCAAACGTTCATGAAACTTCTCATTTTTGCCAGGGCCTATATACAAAACTACATGTCAAGAACGCCAATTTGATTCGCCATTTCTACATTTTGCAATTTGGATAATAGATTCATGATCAGAGACTTCAAAAACCTTTTAATATCAGTTATAATTAAAAAATCTTTGCAATGCATCCGATTCATGAATTAGCGTGGTATCCGAATATTTGATTTTCACAAGGTAATTTGATGTAAAATCAATGTTCCCCGCATTCTGGGATGTAAGACTGTTTTCTTGTTCATGTGGGCCCCAAACAACAATTTTTTTACGGTCAACTAAAGTTCCGCAGGGGGGCTAAAAATCGGACTTCTTTTGGGACGAGTTTTTTGTTGAATGCCGCTTCTTTGTTGAACAGCGAGCGATCCCGCTTCCACACCCACTCCCCGATTTGTGGCCTCCTGTCTCGGCGGCGGAGGTTGTAATGCCTCTCCTGGTGCTGAAACGCGCGAGCCAACTGTAATTTCACAAGCTCGTATGCTTTGTTTAATCGACGGTGGACGGTCGGCGGCGGGGTTATGTTTCCGTGTGGCGCATTTTCCCCGAAGCGCGGGCCGTAATTCGCGGCCGTGAATCAGGAACGCGAAAGTATAGCCGATTGGATCGTGCGTTGCGGTATTGTAGGCGAATTGAAGTTCTGGCAAATGCTCGTCTCACGTCTTATGTTTCTTCGCGTATTGCACGATCATTGTTTTAACCACGCGATTCATTTGTTCCACTGGATTGCAGTGAGACGCGTATGCCGGTGTAAATCGGTGGCGGATTCCGCAGTCGTTTAGGAGTTTGGCGAGCTGCTTTGATTTTAATTGTGCCATTATCGGATCAAATTTCGTCAGGACTGGAGGATAATTGCTTTGGTTATGTGTTGTACGATCGGTGCGATGACTCGTCATAGCTCGATCCACTTAGTAAAACGGTCTTGCATATTAAGGGGCCAGATATGGCCGGTGGCGGAGCGCGGTCAAGGAATCGGTATTTTATACTTCTTCGGTGCGATAGATCGGAAAGGAGGGGGGAGGATAGCCGATCTCCGGGCGAGACGAGCGCTGGGGCTGATAGCGGAGCGGCGCGGAATTACGGTTCCCGGCCTCGCTCTCGCGCTCGACGGAGATCGGTTCCCGTCGGCGCTTGTCGGAGCTCCGAGAGGAATATCGGTGCTGCGAGTCGCTAATTACTCGCGCACACGATCTCTTTGACGAAATTAAAGAAGATGTGGGCGCACCACGCCCTGTCTTCGCCCGACTGGAGTTCGGTCGGGCGCCATCCACCCGGTATTCGCCGGGAATCGATGCATTTACGAGGTGTATCGTTAAAAGGAAAATAAGTTGAATAATTAAATTATCATAATTAATTAGAACAATGTTTAAAAAATATGTCGAAATTTTGGAGTTTTTTATTAATTTTAAATAAAATTATAGAATTTTGGCCGCGTTTTCCGCGACTCGACTCACTGTGCGACAATCACACCGCTTACAGAAGGAGTTCTAGCGTCCCTACGAGACGTTGATCTATCTGGAGTCATTGAAAAGTGCATTCAACTCGCGACACGCGCCTCAGTGCGTGTACCTGCGAGAGTAACAGAGTAAGTTCTGTTTGTATTTTTTCCATACCCCCTCCTTCTGATTAGCCTTTCTTTTGCTTCCCAGTAATAATTACCCGAATCCTGAGGTTTTGACGTAACACTATATCTATGTAAAGTTTCATTAAAATCAGGATTTGTCACTTCACAGGATTTCCTTATTAGTTACGATTAATCGATTCACTTATATTTTTGTGTGCTATAATCCTGAAAGAAAATTCTTGGTCTCTTGATGATTTTGAGAATAAAAGAATTCTTTACTTCAAGAAATATCTTATTCTAACAAACTTTTCGTTAATTATTTGTTTGGTAAATATACCGAATAGAGAAGTCCGCCCCGATGACCTTGACTTTTACATATGTTGTCAAGGTCATGACCCTGAACGACATTCTAAAGGTTTTAGCCGTCGCTCGTTATTTGTTAAAAAGTTATTAACAAAAAAAATTTTAAAAATTTAGCAGTTACTTTAAGTATTGAAAGGCATAAACGACTATGTATGTAAAAATAGTACATGTATGAACGAAGGAAAGTCATTTAAAGTAGTGAATTGTTAATATATTGAACCATCTTTTTGTTAAAGCGAGTTAAAAAGTCAATCATATAAATGCATTATGTTGCGTTGTGATATTTACTGAGTAAGATTATTCTGGGGACTGAATACTTGTACGAATAAATAGTTACTAACAGTAGTAATGTCTTTCATATATGTATACCAAGAGTGTTCAGAGTGTTTACAAAATTTCACAAACAATCAAATACGTAGTATGCTCTACTTTAACGGGATAGAAGTACATATATAAGCGGAAAAGGTGGCAGGGGCGATAGCCTCTCCTCCGCCTACATGTGTACTGTCTATACACACATATCAACAAATTATTTCCCTTAAGGGGTTAAACCACTGTAGAGCACGAAAAAAATAGGCATATTTCGTGCTATTTTTTTCGTGCTCTATTTTTTTTGTGTTCTACAGTGGTTTAATATGCCCTTAATATGCCTTTCAACACTCAAAATAACTGCTATATTTTTCAAACTTTTTTTGTTAATAACTTTTTAACAAATAACAAAAAACCTTTGGAATGTTGTTCAGGATCATGACCTTGACAACATATGTCAAGGTCAAGGTCATCGGGGCGAGCTCCCTTATTCGGTATATTTACCATTTATTTAATTTTAATCAAGAATAAAAGTAATATTCAGGTGTAATAAAGTTAAACTACATTTGCACCAAGCCTTTCTTTCTCCTTTGAGCCGATCTACATATACATAGATTAATTGTAGAAAATGTAAAGAGACTTATAAAGAAAGAAGCTTAATACAAATGCAATTCTATTTATTATACTGAAACTGGATAGCATGTTTGCTCTCTATTATACTTATATATATATTTTTAGATGTTAATGTAAAAAACTGCATGAGATTAATAATAAAATTAAATCTAATCTTGTCAAATAAAAATTCTTTTAAAATTAGTAAGAAAATATGCATATTTCAAAAAAGATGTTTAATTTAATGCTTTATATATGCGAATAAATTATTTTCTTTACCGAGGGTTCTTTGAGAAACTGCCACCAGTATAGTAAACAGTAGTATCGAGAGTTCCAAAAGAACTTTCAATGGGGTAATAATACAGGGAGCAATCCGGTATGCACCCACAAGGTGCTTTTTCTATACTATCTGTCGTCTTTGGTAGATTTTCGTTCATCTCTGGCCATGAAGTATCAAAAAATGCTGTAAAATAATAAAAATACATATGAAACAAAATATGTATTTATAACTTACATTAATTGAAATTCTTGATTCTTTGCTTCAATTTACTACGTGGCTGTTTTATATAGTAGTTTTGAATATTTTGATATCTTGATAATCAGATACTTTAAATTGGTTCCACTTCAAAAAGTCAAAACAGCATTTGAATTATTTAAGTAATTTGGATAATTTTCGAAACAAATCTTATTTATATATAAAAAAAGAAAACAATTGAATCAGATATGAAGTATATTTTTGCTAGAAAAGAAAAGAGTAAAAAACTTATGAAAAAGCATTCATCAGTAATTATACAGAAAGAAGGCAATCTCACCGATTTCAACGACCTTGACACATGTTGTCACAGACGTGATCCTGACTAACTTTTCTTTACTTAATCGGTAGTCATTATTTATTTAAAAGTTATGAACAAATAATGTAATTTTAAATTAAAAGAGGCTACCGCCCCTCCTTTGCAGGTAGGGGTGGACCTCGGTTCGCGTGGAAAGTTAAAAATCCGATTCGTACAATGATAAACCCTGTTTGCCCTATAAACAGGCCAGGGTGGGGTGAACTTCGCTTCAATGTAATTAAAAGTCTGTAGAGGCATCTATAAATCCGTGGTCAATGGACGAACGCACAAGATGGATTTGCGAATGCCGATAGCGTGACCTTCCACCATGTTTGAGATTTTGAGATGACGAAGCAGTCTAGCTCTGACCGTTAGATATTCAAGTAGCTGTGATATTATGAATAAAAGCATACATATTTATTAACTGTAATTCATAGTTCTGTACTCATAACCCGCCACAGGAAATAATTTGGTGACCCCGATGTGATTTCCGCGAGAGATGTCTTTGGTCCACCGAAGTCCGACGTGTTCCAACCAGGATCCTCAAAACGCCGAGGGATTCTACGGAGAACAGGCACGGGCAGATGCGGCCTCAGAGCGGCGATCTGGCAGGGGCCTTGCCGCATACGAAGCGCAGCCAGAAGTGAACCAACTGGATCCCGCAACGCAAGGGTCATGGATAAGCTCAGCTAAGTAGATCAAGCTGCCGCAGCTTTTCTGGCAAGAGATTCTGACGTATTGGTTCCAGGTAATCGAAGCAATGTTTGCGCTGAACCGAATAACGGGAGACGACACCAAATATCGGTATGTGCTAACCCATCTGGATCCCGCTATAGAACCATTTGTGGCCAATATTATGAATAATTTGGCAAGTCGCAAGAATCAAAATTAAGAAAACTGTTGCGAGGACAGGAGCTGAGTAACAAGAAACTTTCCCATTTTCTGCAACGTCTGCACAACTTGGCAGGAAGCCAATGCACAGAAAATGTTTTGCGTTACCTTGTGACAAACAACAACAATTGTAGTCTAGGATCCGACCGCGTAATTTATACGTTTATCTGTTATTTTATCAAAATGCGATTTTAATGGAAGATTACATATCAGGTCATACATCGCGGCCGGTGTGCCTAGCAAAATCTTGCCGCAAGTACCCTCAATTAGAGCTGTTTTAATTAAATTTTTTTAAACAACTTTGTTTATTTGTTTACGAAGTAAATGAAGCGTCATCTGAAAGAGAGTGATCTAAAGAACTTGTAAAAAATAGGTTGCCACCTCTCAGTCTGCCGCAACCTCCTGGCAGCCAGGTGCAAAAAGGTCTTTTTCGTTCAAATTACGACTACCATTTATCGTGTTACAAAAAAATTGCAGTTTTGAAGCAGAAGTACAAGACGGAATCCGACAATTTCTGCAAAACACAAACTGTAAGTAAAATTTTTTGTTCAAAATGAGGATAACATGAAATTTCCCGGACTCAGCATAATGCATATTCACAGGCATCGAGACTCCCATTGGTTCCCGATTGGCAAAGCGCACATACCGCGTCAAATGACCTTGTACGTATATCAAACAGCGTTCTTTGCAATTAATTTGAATTTAGAAAAAAACGAAAAGAATATTACTTGAATTTTTTTACTCAAAATTACTTGAAAAGAATCGAGAAAAGTAATTCATGCTTAAAAATTAGTTTTGCCTCAATTATTTTTTAATTGATTAAAACTATTTTGCAGGAACAGCCAAGTACGTCTACTGTTGACGTGCAGCCAAGTACCTCTGACGTTGGAAAGGAGAAAAATTCGGACAATTATCATATTAAACAATCGAGCGATTTCCTGAACGATTATTCCCTTACTTCACTGTCTTGAGGACTTGAAGAAGGTATTGAGATATTCTGAAGCTGCATCACGATTACACTGATAATACGACCTCCTCATTTCTGTTGATTACTGATTTCGTGTTCAATAACTGATAAAATAAACATTTACAAAAAATATTTGCTCCATTAGCCGCCACTCGCATCAACTCCATTAAAATCAGCAAAATTATGCGGCTGCTGCGACATCAACGACTTTTGACTCAACGGCCGAGTGAACCATCGGTATCAGATATTTCAGATAACAATGCATCAGGATCGGCACAGACTCTACATCATTCATCTGAGCAAGTACTTCTACTAAGGGAATCGTCATCTACATCGAACAAAAAATCGGCATGCCTTTTTTGCGGTAACATAGAAAAAAGAATTGGCAGGCAACGGATTTACGTTTTATTTCCGCAGTCAGAAACAATCGTAGATGCGATAAAAGAAACGACGAAAACTTTGAATGATACTCGGGTACTCGCGAAACTAGAGAAAAGAAACCGTAGCATATCACTCAACCTGCTTTACCTCATATCAGGTACAGATGAAGCGGCAAACCGAGAAGCGCTCTGAGCCCGATAACTGACATGAAAATAGAGAGCTGCATAAGACAGCATTTGACTCTCTTTCTGCGCTCATAACCGCGGAAATCATCGAAAAAAAACCGAATCATGTACCTCGCCGACTTACTTTCGCGATACAAGGCCCTATTATTGGAGTTTGAAAGAAGCAAAGTACGCTTCGAGGACTTCCAGAATTACCGTGCTGACAATTTAGAAAGTAAGATTATGAGTACTTTCGGTGACCGTATCACAATAGAGGTATCAACCGAACCGTATCGAAAGAAAATTGTCTACATGCGTGACATTTCCCGATTATAGCTAGTAAGGTCGCAATTTTAGACACGAAAGACAAAAATATATTTGAAAATGTAGCTTACGAATTGAGAAATTGTGTCACATCTCTTGGAAGCAAAAGGCTGCCTAACAATCTGACCGCAGACGACGTCGTTCGTGGAGAATGCGAAATTCCCGAGAAATTGTTTGACTTCATGTGCAATCTCATTCAAGGGCCAGATACTCGTCGTAAAAATTCGGATGAAGATTTCGTAAAGATAAGGTCCTTGTGCAGCGATATAATTTACATAATAACAAAAGGGGTAATTTTTTTTTTACAAATCGGCAGTTTTTGCGGGAGTTCTGGTCGCCCCCCGAGGAGTTATATCAAAAACTATCAGGGTCCGAAACGATCCGACCAATATTTCAAAAGTTGCAGCCCTCCAAAGTGCCACTCCTAAAATTAAAAAATGGATTTATCGGAGTTCTGGCGGGAGTTCTGGTCGCCCCCCTTCCCCGAGGAGTTCTATCGAAAACTATCAGGGTTTGAAACGATCCGACCAATATTTCAAAAGTTACAGCCCTTCAAAGTGTCACCCCTCGAGACTTAGAAGATTTTCGAGGTGCGGTACTTTGAGGGGCTGTAACTTTTGAAATATTGGTCGGAGCGCTTCAGACCCTGATAATTTTCGATAGAACTCCTCGGGGGGCGACCAGAACTCCCGCCAGAACTCCGGTATAATAATTGTTTAATTTTAGGTGCGGCACTTTGAAGGGCTGTAACTTTTGAAATATCGGTCAGAGCGTTATAAAACCTATATATAGGGAACTTTAGAACTCGTCGAAATCTTTCTGAATCTACCATAAAAAATTGATTTTTTTTAAAAGTGGAAATTTTTTCAACTTTGACATCGATTTTTGGGCTTATTTGAACGGAACTCTTTTTAAAACCTATAGGGAACTCTAGAACTCATCGAAATATATCCGGAACTACCATAAAAAATTCATTTTTTTCAAAAATGGGGGGCGCCGTGAAGTTAGCCCTCCCATTTTTTAAATGGTGTTTTCACCACTTTAAAGGACGGAACTCTTTCTAAAAACTATAGAGAACTCTAGAACTTTTGCTGGGGAATCTAGAACTCTAATAAATTTTTCCGAATTTTGAAAAAAGGGGCCAACTTCACAGACATGGCAGGACGAATCTATTGTTTCAATATTGCACGATAAGAAGGTTTTCATTACAGTCGGGGAGCAGAGTGTTTTTCGTATCGTTCAGTCGGAAACCGCATCGTAAAAGTCAAAGAAATAGATTTGGAATGTCAACATGAAGATGAGGTTCCCTGCATAAAATGTCGGATTGAAAAGAATTAATTTAAATTCTGCTTTCTGATGCGAAGAAAGGGATTGAAAAGTATTGGTTCGCATAAAACTTTACCGCGCTGAATGTGAGACAGCAGTGGTTGATGCTTAGCATTCAAAAGTATTGGATCGCATTAAATTCACGGCATAAAAAAATTATTTTTTTCGAAATTTGATTACTATTTTATAACTAAATTTGTTTCTTAAGATGAAGTCTATGATTATAAATATTTTCTCGTATTTGAAAAAAACACACCTTAGTGGGATTCGAACTCTGGATCGTGAGCCAACTGCCTTACGTGGTAAACTACTTCTTAATTTGATGTAAGTGTTATATATAGTCTACATATGTCATAACCAGCGCAAATATATAATTTTTCAAAAGTTATCTTAAGAAACAAATTTAGTTTAAAAAGAGTAATAAAATTTTGAATTGGATATATGATATGATATTTCTTAATGTCGGATGAATGTCAGAAACCAGTGCCGGCTCATTATGAAATTTTGTGTTCGTAAATATATTTATGAAAAAATTATATTTATAAAGTTAAAACATTCTTATCAAATCCTTACAAGAGCCTCATTAGACAAAAATAAGAAAACCTTTCTTATGGCATCCCTAATAAATAATGGTCGAGACCTTATCCGGGATTGGACGGGATAATGAATACATAGCACGAGCACGAAGCATGCCGATCCAGCCGATCTTGCGTTTCAGCACTGCTGCTACTGCTGCTAAACGTGTGATGGGGGTAGCGCACACAAGAAAAAAGCCGTGTACGTGTGCGCATGTATATATACGATATAGTGTGCACGGGTCTTTCCTTGTATGCGCTATCCCCACCACGCGCCTGGCTGCGGTGTTGAAACGCAAAATTTTAACAAATAAGTACGAACTTATGCATTAAAAAGAATTCACTTAGCTTAAAATATTCTTCGCATTCAATCGCAATTGATAACCTTCAAACAAATGCGAATTCTCGCATTAAAAAGGATTCACTTTTTCTGCTAATTGTTTTTGGATTCAGAGGCATACAAGATTTTCACGTTCTATTCCCAGTATCGCACTGAAAAGTATTGAGCCATGATCCAATCCGAAATTGTTGCAAACCAGAATTTATGACAAAATCTCGTGAATGCGAAACAATATTTTTGAATAAGACGTTTCATGCAAGGTTGATACGCGAATAATGTTTCATATAAGCAAAGCGCGTCCAAACTCAAAAATTTTGGTGAAAGCTACCGACACTGACGTCCTGATAATTTTGCTGGGCAATATGTACAAAGTTTCTGAGTTACAAATTTGGTTGGCTGGTACCACGTCGAAGAGGGGTGATAAAAAAGATCAAAATTTCATAAATTGTACGGAATTGGCGTCGAAGTTGGGTCCCACTTTATGCCTCTTCTTCTTCTTCTTCTTCTTCTTTGATTGGCCAGTGAGCTATACAGCTCTAAAAAGGCCAGGGTGAACCTCTTGTCGTAGTAGCCGTATCGGCGTATAGGAGCAAAAACGTCAGCCACGAATGGCATCGTCATAAGACAGGCGAGCGTACGCAAACCGCGGACCTGCGCGCGCACGCCGCCAGGCGGACGCGCCCAGGAGCACGGCACTCAAAGACCCCACTCTCGAAGGGGGCTCAGGGTTGGAGGTCCATTGATTTACATGAAGGCCAGAAGGAGACGTGTGAGCTGCTGCGATGGATTATTAAGGAACGGAAAAATGTTTTTAGGTGAAAAAGGAGAGGTCTCCTCAATATGCTTAATTAAGTAACCGGCTTTGTCGGAGTATAACGCACAACTGAAAATAATGTGGTTTATGTCTTGCTTTGGGTTGCCACACGGACAAGCTCCAGAGTCAACGATATTTTTCCTAGCTAAACTATAGTTAAGATTGTAGCGCCCGCTACGCAGTCTATTAAACAGAACAATTTCTTTCCGCCTGAAGGGTTTTTTATGGTACCAGGGACGATCATCACCTGTGTGGTAGTTAGTGTAGTAAAAAATGCCCTTAAATGAACCACAACATCGAAAATACTCCTTGATCTGTCTGCGAATGTTTTCCTTGGAGACGGAGTAAAAGTCACAATGGGGAATACAGAAGTCAGGAGTAAAGCCTTTTCTGGAAGCCAACTTGGCTGTTTTATCTGCAACTTCGTTGCCAGCTATACCGCGGTGAGATGGAATCCACGCTAGTTGTAGGTCAATGCCTTTATTTGAAAACTAATATATTTTTTTCTTTATCCGTGGAATGATGTAATTTTGCTGCCTTGCATCATTGGAGCATATATTCTCCAAGACACTCTTGGAATCCGAGAAGATTGCTATTTTTTTCGGGCTCCGTTGTCCTGCCGTGATAATTGCTTGTAGAATGGCCCAAGCTTCTGCCGTAAAGATTGAAGTTTGCGTTGGTAGCTTGTGCATGATTTGAATTGCCAATTCAGGCGAGAAGACACCCGCTCCGACAAATCCAGAGTCATCTTTGGAACTGTCTGTATAAAATGAGATTGCGTCCTTTCTCAAACTTTGAGTCTCCTCTAAAAATAGAGAATTCACATTGCTAATATTAGGATCAAAAAGGAAAGAAGTATATTGGATGATGTGGACCGTAGATTCGTAATTATGGTTAAACACAGGTAAAGAGACTGTTTGGTGAATCTTGCCAGTTACACCAATAATGGAGCGGAAGTACCTATATGCTGGGATATGTTTACAGGCCTTCTCACAGTTGTTAGGAGATCTAGTAATCGAGATTAATTCATCCAAGCTGTTAGTGACCGGGCTAAATTCCTGTGCGATGTTTTTAAGGACCAGTTTTGATGTCAGATACTTGAGTCTAAATTGCAAAGGAGGCTCTTTGGCCTCATCAAGTAATACGTTTATCGGCGTAGATTGTCGATAGCCGAAAGCGATTCTAATGGCTTTGTATTGTATGCGCTGAAGCATTTCGAAAATGGTGAGGTTGCCAGACAATTGGAATAACTGACATCCATAATCGATGTTACTACGGATAATACCTTTGTATATCATCATCAATTGTTGCGGGTGAGCACCCCACCAGACCCCGGCCAGGGCGGTCATTATGTTAAGAGCTTTCCGACATTTGTTAATGACGTAGGTGAAGTGAGATTTGCCGCTGAGTGCGCAGTCAACAAAGATTCCCAAGAATTTGACTATCTCGTGGTATTGGATTGGGTTACCGTTGATAGTGATGTTTGGAATGAAGGAAGGCATGTGTCTCTTCCGTGTGAAAATCACCGCTTGCGACTTGGTAGGTGAAAGTGTCAGCCCTTTGTTTGAGAGAAAGCGTGTGATTCTCTCAATAGATTCGTTGATTGACTGGACTGCCTTGTCAAGATCTTTATTAGTGGAATAGATCACAATATCGTCCGCATATAAAAGAATTTTGCAGTCGGTATTAATAAGGTGGGTAATATCTTTAATGTAAATATTGAAGAGAGTTGGGCTAAGAATAGATCTCTGAGGGGTTCCTTTCCTGGCATAGAGGGGGCCTGACTTGATGCCGTTCTGTATGTAAAAGATAATTCTATTGCTAATCAAATTGTAAATAAATTTTCGGAAAGAAGCCGGGACACCAATGTTAGCGAGGTCATTGACCAGTATATGTGGCAAAACATTGTCAAATACGCCATTTATGTCCAAAAATGCAGCTGCAGTGTAGGCACCCTTCAGAAAGCCAGCCTTGATATCGTTGGTCAGTGCAGCCACGCTGTCGAGACAGGATTTAGCATTTCTAAATCCGAGCCGGGAGTCAGAAAGCAGGTCGTTATGCTCGAGGTACCATCTCAGTCGATTGTACATACACTTCTCCATAATTTTCAAGATACAGGAGATAAGTGAAATAGGCCTAACCCCTTTGCCACCAGGTTTGGGAATAAAGATAACGAGTGACGTGCTCCAATCATCTGGGAAACTTCCATCGCGTAATAGTCCATTAAAGATGTCTCGCAGTTTTTCCCAGATAAACTCTGGGAGAGAGATGAGGATGTTGTAGTCCATCTGATCTAATCCAGGCGATGATTTCTTCTTGGCTGACTTCAGGGCCGTATAGATTTCTCCCATTGTGATTGGATTATCAAGCCATTGCGCCGAATGTGCAGCGTTATTGTGGTCTTCTTTCCGTAACACTTCTAGTGACGGATCCTCAGGGGAGCATGATGGAGGGCACAGTTTACCCGCGGCTTCTTGGATGAGCTTTTCATACTCAGATGCGTCAGTATTAGAACGTGTAGCCTGGTTTTGGTTTTTGAACAACTTAACGAATCTCCAGACTTGTTGTATAGGCGTCTTGGCATCGAACGTGGCGCACAAATCTTTCCATCCTCGAGCTTTCTCCCTTTTGAGAGAACGCCTTGTTACGGCGACAGAACGTTGATAATTAAGTAGATTTTCCAGAGTATAGCTCTCTTTGAACTTTTTTGCGGCGGCTTTACGATCGTTAATGGCCGCATCGCATGTTTCATTCCACCATGGAGCGGGAAACCTTTTGGGTTTAGTAGTGAAGCTTGAAGGGGACAAGCTTTTCTTGCTAAGGGTAGTTGCAATACAAGTCTTAATAATAGAGATTAGTTGGGAGTAGGCTTCGACAGCGTTGGAGATATCTATTTTTTCTATCCTCTGTTTTTCTTTAATAAGAAGAGAAACGAGTTTTTGGAGCGAGTCTTTATCAAATTTTAATTTGTGAGAGAACCTGAGCAAAGGGTTCAGAGGGCTGTTGATCCGAGTAATAATTGGGATGTGGTCGCTGCCTTTAAGGTCGCAGTCCTGATCGTGATCGTAGACGCATATAGTGGCCAGATCAGCGGAGACCAGAGTAAGATCAATGACTGAGCTGACGTTATTATATATATTATAATAGGTAGGGGTTCCGTCATTTAATATAACCAGGTCGTGGTCTTCAATAGCTGAGGCGATTCTATCTCCAATTGTATCAGTCCTTCTATCGCACCGCAATCAAGATGATGGGCATTAAAATCACCTACAAATATAGCATATTTGAAGCGCCGAGCACACTCGAATAAATTGTTGAAAAAGGATTCCGGGGTATCTTGACCCGTGTGTCTATATAGGTTGCAGATAAATAACTCCTGGTCCAGGAAGGGAATTGTGATAGCATTTAGTTCAACCGAAGGATGGAGGCAACTAGACAGATCGCAAATTTTAAAGGAATAACAATTCTTAATGAAAGTACAGATGCCTCTGGAACCAACAGCATCCGCATCGAGACGGACGCTGTTGAAACCTTTGATATTTATGTGTTTATCCAAAGTCAAGAGGGATTCTTGGAGGCAAACGATGTCGTAATTCTGGGCAATTTCTCTAATTTCAGGGAGTTTACCGCGCATTCTTCTGCAGTTCCATTGCAGGATACAGGTAGGTTCCGCAGTATGGGGGTCTCGCTTATTACCTGCGAAGGTTACTAGTCGAGTTCACATTACAGCTGGGAGAGGTCGAGGAGTTAATTGGGGCGGAGAGAGACCCTGGGGGACCTCCAGGGGGGGCATTCAAGTAATAAGGACTAAGAAGAGATAGCGCATAACTAAGCTCACTTATAACACTGTGAAGGTGGAGAAATTTTTCTCGCTGATCATGAAACGGGGGGTGTATTTCCGAGGGAAGTAGATTGGATCCTTGAGGGTAATCCTCATCAGCGGGGGAGGGTTGATTAGAAAGGTTGTTCTCTTCTTGTATCGAAGAAGAGGGAAAAGATTCTTCGTCGGTTCTACCATTGGGGTAAAGTAATTCACTCCTATGGTCTGCCGGAAATACAAAGCTGGGTTTACTTCGGGGTTTTGTTATATTAGCGGGATTGGGGGAGGAGCTCATGCAATGGTACGAGGGACCGACAGAGGCCGAGGATCGCAATTGAGGATTTGGATTGATAGGTTTCCGTAATGCATTAAGATATGAATCAGTGCAGTTACTGTTGTGTTGCAATACCGAAAAGTTGTTATACGATTCGTAGGGGGAGGGGTTTGGTTGAGATGAACGGAAAGAAAGAAAAAGAAAGGATGGCTGCACGCTACGTCTGGGGGGAGGGAGGTTAGGAAAATTCACATAATCAAATCTAGTATCTGAAGTATTAGATGATTTAGAAGGGTTATTAATCCTTTTTTTAGCTTCAAAAAGAGGGAGATTTTCCGTCGCTGCGATGTTATATGCCTTTTTAAGGTTGACTACTATAGGACACTCGAAAGATTTGGCAAGATGCGGCCCGCCGCAATTGATACACTTATTTTGTGGAGGCTTGTCAGGACATTCCTCGTCATTATCATGCCTGTTATTACCGCAGTAAACGCATCTAGGTTGACTTTTGCAAGTTTTGCTTATGTGACCCGCACGAAAGCATGCAAAGCAGATTTAACCTTCTGTACGAAAGGGGATACCGCATGTCTAACCTTAAATATGGCTACCAAGCCCGGAAGGATAGAACCGGCGAATTTAATGCAAACCGTGCGCGACGGCTCATATTTATATGTATCTCCATCCTTGACCCGTCGGTTGAGTCTGTGGACTTCAATTGGCTTGGGAAGAGATTCTATCTCCTCTAACAAATCCTCTATTGGAAGGGAATGGGGAATATCTTTAATTATACCCGTTCTCATCGTTTTATATGACGGAATAAACGCTTTAAGGTTGTAAGAGGCTAAAGTTTGATCGTCAATTAACCTATTAGCGGCGGCAGCGCTCATGAAAACTGCTTGCACATGGCCCTTGCTAATTTTTTTAACTTCCTGCAGCCCTGACTTGACAATCTGCGTTACAATGCGACCGATTAGCAGGGGGTGGATATTTACTCGTTTCGCTTTCTATTGCGCGGATATGTACGATGTAAGGCTTCCCGTCGGATGAAACATACCTTGATTGAATAGGCTTACGCAGAGGTGTTAATGTCATCGAATTAGACTTCGGGTCGCTGTTAGAGACTTTATCTACGCGGTTACCTTGTACTGAGGTTTTGCTATTTTTTGAGGCCGAAACATCATTAGCGTCACTCGCAGCTCGTTTCCTTTTTATATCAAGGGCGTAATCCATCGGCATTTGAGACTGCGTAGGGGGCATAGAGGGCACTATGTTGTTGCGGTTGCGAACGTTAGACCTCTTCTTAGAATCAGGCGTAGGCGTGGGCGGAATGTAGTCCGTATTACTCAAGGATTTCGAGGAAGATATCTCGGATTCCATGCCTATAGGGAGGATAAGAGTCTGGCTAATAAGATTTTTGAAGTATTCATGGACAGGAAGAGGGATCGAGAGGCTGGCGTCACGCGAGCGCGAACGCGAGCAAAAGCTCGAGCGCGAGCGCGAACCCAAGCGCGCGCCCGACAACGATCGCGAACGACCGCGAGACGACGGCCGATCACGAGAACGACGAGATATATGATCAGTAGTGCGATCATACGGAGAGGTAGTACGAGGAATAAGTCCCGGCACCCCCTCCCCCTTCCCGTCTACGCAAGAGGCCTCAGCCTCCTGCATGTCGGGGAAGTACACAATGTCCGGCTTCAGATGTAGATTCGCGCGTATTTAATACAATACGGGACGCTGGCGAGCGAATACGCCAGCAACGCACGTTAGAGGACGGCGATAATCGTCCGTCACTCGCAAGAGACACACACGCCGCGAAAAACCAGTAGAAAAAAAAAGCACTTCGTTTGCCAAGATGCACGCGACACGTCCGAACACGATCACGGCCAGCGCGCGAATCCCCACTTTATGCCTCGCTCTGCTGGCATTTCACGCGTTCACGGGTTGTGATTATACAGCCGCGTTTTACAACAAAGGAAAAGTCAGACCCTTTAAAATCTTTTCGAAGAACCTGACCTTTCAGAAGGTTTTCGCGTCATTACCCGACGTGACAGACGTTTTTGATGAAATAAAAATTGATGCTGTCCAAAAGTTTACCGCTCTTATGTATGGTGTCAGAAATTGTAAAAACGTAAATGGCGCCAGATATGAAATATTCGAAAAAATGTATGCGACGACGAAAGACAACGAACAATTTTTGAAAAAAGTGAAAGGCTTCGACTCGAGCCAGATCCCACCGTGCTGGAACTCGTTGAAGCAGAAAATGTTGCGAATAATTTTTGTAAATTCGATGTGGCAAAATGCTACAGATCCGTGTTGTATTAAATTACGTGCTGAAGATTGCGGTTGGTTATTGGATGTTACACTGCCTAGAATTCGCTTTCGCTCGAATACAAATCTTCGCTATCTCGCTTCGCGAACACGCTTTGCTGCTTTTTGCACGCCGTATTTGCACGCCTCAATTTTGTGCGCGCTTTTGTCACGGGTTATTTGCTGAAAAGAAACGAACTTGTACATATTGTTTGTATTAACTTTATTTGTAATATATGGATTTTAGTGTACTTAATGACTTTTTAAACTGTTTCCTCGTCCTACGCGCGCTTTCGCTCGCGTATACGTGCACTCTCGCACACAAGGTATTTAGTACAATCGATTTAAATAGAGCGTAATTATCAGATACCAATAGCAGAACAGGATAAGGAGAAGACGGCCATAATAACACTCTTCGGATTGTTCCAGGCTGAAGTCATGCAATTTGGATTGCGAAACGCGGTCCAAATCTTCCAGCGTTTCAGTACTTTTAAAGAGCTAAAATTTTGTTTCTGTTATCTAGATGATGTAATAGTCGCATCGGAAACAGAAGAGGACCATGTGGAGCATCTCCGAGAGATATTTTCTAGGTTCAGAAAATACGGCCTTACGATTGACATCGACAAATGCAGATTTGGAGAATCTGAAGTCCAATATCTGGGGTATTCGGTATCGGAGGAGGAAACAAAACCCTTAAAAAGCAAAGTCGAGGCCATATTTAACTATAAAAAGCCGGAAACGATGGAAGAACTTTGCAGATTCTTGGGAATGCTCAACTTTTATAGACGTTTTATTCCTAAGGCGGCAGACATACAGGCTTCGTTTCATGCACTTATAGCTGGTTCAAAGAAGAAGGATAGAGGCCGAATTCAATGGGACCAACCAATCGAACAAGCACTTTATAAATGCAAAGAGCAGTTAGCTCAAGCAGCCTTATTAACACACCCAATCGCGGAAGCACCAATAGTATTGAGCACAGACGCCTCAGAGGTAGCAATTGCGGAGCGGTCTTGGAGCAGGAATACGAAGGAACTCGACAGCCACTGGGATTCTTTTCCAAATTGACCGAAACACAGCGTAAATGTAGTGCATATGACAGAGAACTATTAGTGGTATACAAAAGAATAAAATTTTTTTAGATATTTAGTTGAAGGACGACAACAATTGACAATTCGTACAGATCAAAAGCTTACCTATGCTTTTTTGCAGAATCCGACTAACTAAGACGTCACTAAGACAGCTACGACAGCTAGATTATATAGCGCAGTTCACAAGATAGAACACATTGCAAGCAAAGAGAACGAAGTCGCGGATGCGCTATCCAAAATTAGCGCCATCGACATGCCCGTAATTGTCAGTACAAAGGAACTGGATGCCGAGCAACAAGAGGATGAAGAATTGCGGACTCTATTGCAATCGCCAGCAGCATCGAAACTAAAGGAATTACGATTGGACAACAGCGAGAAAGTTACTGCGATGTCTCCAGGCAAATCAGGATCTACGTCCCTGCGACATTAAGGAAAAGGATCTTCGATGCAATCCCAGCAAACGCAAAAGGATTAAAAGATATTAAAATTTTTTAATACCTTTGAATCCCTTTTTTGGCGGAATTAGATGAAATTAGATGGGATTCTAAATGAGATGGTTCAATCCCATGGAATCCAAAAAAGAAATTTTAAATTCCATCCAATCCGTAAAGGTTATGGAATTGCATGGCATTAGATGGTTTAGGAAACGTCTCGCGCCTCCGTTGGGCGACCAAGCGCCGTTGTTCGTCGGTGAGCTTTTGTGTATGTCTAGGCATTACACGCACTACTGCCGACGGGCAATTAGCCCGAAAATGAGATTTGTAAGATCTGTCAGGCACCGTAGGGGGTCCCTTTACATAGCGGTCGAGACGAAACTTTGAACTCGAGAAGATGCCCCGGCGATGCGACGCCTAGCGGCGTCGACGCGAATTGCCGGTAATGCAGATACCGCGCGGGCGTGTACTATTGTTGGCGCGTACCGCCACAGAGTTCAACACGGACACTTTTCAATCCCTATCCTGGCATTCAATGGTATTCATTTTATTGTCAGAATAGACGGAATTCAATGGAATTCAATACGGAAATTTTTAATTCCTAGTTTGGCATTCAATG
>NW_020218257.1:51751-74263 GCF_003070985.1 Temnothorax curvispinosus | reverse complement strand
ACCTGGCATTCAGTGGTATTCATTTCGTTAACGGAATCAATGGTATTTAATGGAATTCATCACGAAACTTTCCAATCCCTAACCTGGCATTCAGTGGTATAATATTTTTGTGTCGGAATTAGATGAGATTCAAAAAAGACAAATTCTTTCCAAAATAAGGAATTCCATGATATTGAAACTATTTTAATCCCTTTTTTGGACAGAATGGAATTCGGAAAGTCCTTAATTGAATTCCTGGCAATCCCGTTTTAATTCTTTTCAATCTTTTTTCGTTTGCTGGGATACATAACCTCGCACACCCGAGTGGCAGAGCTACGAGGAAGACGATTGGACAGCGTTTCATATGGCCCAGCATGAACAGAGACATCGCCAAGTGGGCGAGAACCTGTCTGGCATGCCAGCGCGCAAAGATTCGGCATAACAGGAGAATTCCGGAACATATAGAGGTACCTGAAAAAAAGTTTTAACACATACATTTAGATATTTTAGGACTTCTACTCATATCAAATGGATATAGGTATTGCCTGACAATGATAAATAGATCTCGTTGGCCTGAAGCAGTGTATCAATAGTGGACACGTCAGCAAATACCGTAGCTACTACCTTCTTTTCAACATGAGTCGCCAGGTTCGGAACTCCAGTAATTATAACGACCGATCGCGGAGCCCAGTTCCGAATCCCTAATATTCGAAGCGCTAGTGAAGCTAATTGGGAGCAGGAGAATTCGTACTACCGCGTACCATCCATAGTCCAACGGGATTATAGAAAGATGGCACCGATCACTTAAAACCGCGATTAGGTATTATAAAACACAGAATTGGACTGAAATCCTTCCAGTGACATTACTCCGTCTCCGTTCGAATTACAAAGAGGACATATCAGCATCGACTGCAGAATTAGTATATGGAACGACGCTGCTAGGTGAATATTTCGCGACGGAACTAAGCAGCCGATACCCACAAATATTTATAGAACAATTTAGGGAGCATATGAAGAAAGTTCGCGCGCAGCCCACAACGCACCATGTAAAAAGAAGAGCGTTTATGCATAAAGACATGCAGACCTGCACACACGTCTTAATAATTCTTACGAGTGGACAAGGCGAGGAAACCGTTGAAGCAACCATACGAAAAACCATTTTTAATAATGAAAAGAGTCTCTAATTCTGTTTACAGGATCAATTACAAGGGACAGCCAACGGAGGTCAGTGTGGACCGTCTTAAACCCGCATTCATTGAGATAGCCAAGACAGGTGGCCCCAGCAAAAAACTCGGACGAGCCTCAACCAGGCCCGTCGGGAACCAGATGCTAGGAACTTGGACGTCGTACCGTCCGATTCGCGACTTGAAGCCAAGTCACTCGGGGGGGGGGGGGGCATCTATAAGTCCGTGGTCAATGGATGAACGCATGCCGATAGCGTGACCTTTCATTATGTTTGAGATTTTGAGATGACGAAGCAGTCTAGCTCTGACCGATAGATATTCAAGTAGCTGTGATATTAAGAATAAAGGCATACATATTTATTAACCGTAATTCATAGTTTTGTACTCATAACCCACCACAGGTCTAACCTAATCCAATTGTTGTTGTATGGGTGAAAAATTTTCCACGCGAACCAAGGTTCACCCCCACCCATCTCTGACTGCGAAGGAGGAGCGGTAGCTTATATGTGTACTGTCTATACACACATATCAGTAAATTACTTCCCTTAGCACTGACGTAAACTTGTAAAATTTTTCAACCTTTTTTTGTTCATAATTTTTAAATAAGCAGTGATCGCCGATTAAGTTACAAGGAAAAGTTACTCAGGATTACGTTCTTGACAACATATGTCAAGGTCATTGAAATCAGTGATGTTGTCCTCTTTCTGTATAATTACTATTTATAACACGTTTACACACACATCCATATCTCAAATATACGGTGGCCTGAATATACTTTCTCACCCCAGTTCAAACTCAAATTTAAATTTAATGAATCCATTGCAATCGCGACCCAAATTTGGATTTAATATTTTTATTATTCAGGTATCTTAGAAAATTTAAATTGAGTAATCTGAATTTATATAAAGTATCAAATTTACTCGTTATCCGAAAAATCGGATAGCCAGATCCAAACAAACTTCGAAGCTCTACTGGAAACGATTATGTGTCAGTGCTCATTATTATAGTATTATTTATAGGAACATTTCAATACAAAGTGCTAGTGTTTATTTAATATAAATAAATACGAACATTTAAAAGATTTGAAAATTAAAAGTACTCAAATTCAAATCTAGATTTATATATGTACTTACGCACACTTACACTTATATTTCTTCAAGCACTGAATATCCCTAAGATTGCATATTCTAGTACCTGAAATAATAACAATTTTATTATTTATTTGGATGCTCTATGTGTACAAAATAAGTTAAAAGCTTTTTTGTATACTTACAAGGGGAGGGTGCGAGGACGGGAAAATGGATTTTAATAAAACTAATTCCTATATCTTTCACTCGTAGTGAAACATAGTAAAGTGCCGTTTTCGAGAAAAACGTGTTTTATTATTTTAAAGTGCAGTAATTTAATCATTGTCTTCAAATTTATTTATAACATTTCAAGCAGCGAATAATAACTATTATTCCATATAACAGTAGTTATTATAATTAAAGTTAATTATGTGTATTAAAAACATTTTTTAAAAGTAGAGTAAGCATTTTTTTTTCTTTTATTTATTATTTTTTGTTAAAATTAGTAAATTTATTTAAATAAAGTAATTTTGCTTAACTACTTTATTATTACTTATGCTGAAAGAAAAAAAATATTTACAAAAAGTCGACAGGAATTGAACCCAGTCCAACAGCGTAGCAGTCAAGCATCTTAGATGCGTTGCTACGCCGCTTTGACGAAAATAAACTAGTATATTAAAAAAGTGTCGATTTTGGCCCCCGAGCGTAATGTGAATAGACCTTGAAAAATTATTGCTTAAATTGAGTCTTCAAATAACAGGAAATAACAATCATTTGTCCGACAAGTGGTGGAAACATTGCTAAAATGGCTATAATACAGTAAAAAAATGACATTGTTACGTATGCGAATAATGTCATTTTTTTACTGTAATTATAATTAAAACCATGATTCTAATCAGAATTGTGAGTACATTCTGCATGTAAAGATCGCGAACTACATTACGCACACGCACGACAGAGAGGGTCACAAAAATGACGAACTGTGGAGTCCTGATCTCTGTCAAGGGATGCTAAGCGGATCTATACTTCCACGTAGTGTATCTAGGTTAGTGCTAATGTAGTTCGCGATCTTTACATGCAGAATGTACTCACAATTCTGATTAGAATTATAATTTTAATTATTACTATTACGTATGCGGATAATGTGATTTTTTAACTGCATTTAAGTCATTTTAGCAATGTTTCCACCACTTGTCGGACAAATGATTGTTATTTCTTGTCATTTGAGGACACAAAACAGCACAAAATGTTTTCAAAAAATATTTTTAAATATTTCTATAAAAATATTGCGAGAAACATTTTAAAATGGTTTTAGGAATATTTCAAAATGGTTTAAAAACTTTTTGTGGTAACATTTTAAAGAATATTTTAAGAATCTTTTAAAAATATTTTAAAAAATGTTTTTTTTATCACCCAGGCAAAATTTTCTTGAATATTTGAAATATATTTTTTAAATATTAATTCAAAATTACATATTTATTGTATCATAATCTTGTTTCAAAATATTTAAAAAATATTTTTATTTCTTATTGGTTTTATAATCTTTTTTCAAATATTTTTAAAAATATTTTTGAAATATTATAAAATATTCTTAATTAAGAAAGATGCATGGTAGTACATCTTTCCGTGCTAGTTCGCAACGACGCCGCGACGCTGCTAGGCGGCGCATAATGGTAAGACTAAAGGCCGGTTTTCACACGCAATGATTGGTGGCGCCAGGCCGCGCCAGTCGACTAACGCCAGTAAAAATGCAAGTGTAAACACTTGACACAAACTGGCGCTAGTAGTGTGGCAGTTACTGGAGGTTACTGGTGCCACAAAATCTAAATTGAAGATATTTAGTAGTACTGGCGCCAGACGTTAGGTAAGTGACGTTTTCACATGCAATGATTATTGGCGCCAACTGACTGGCATTCATTGACGCCAGAAATCGTTACCATTAACCTAGCAAACTCATAAGTGTCAATATAAAATTTAAGGTTATATGCTTGCATAGGTTCCACCGACATTAACCGTTAGGTCAGTGCGAAAGAACTGCTCACCAAAGGCACCCGATAAAAAGGCACCTGCAAAAATTCCGGAGAAGGAACAAGGTCTACAGCTCGCCAGCACCAAAGCTCAGCCAACCTCGATTGGCAAGTCCCACCGACCCAGTTCCGGTGTACTACCTCAGGGTCACACCCCGGGACCTGGATCGGGCGGGCAGCAGAATAGCAGGAGCTTCGCCGCCGCTCTGAGGAACCTGGCTAAGCAGGCGGGCCCGGCACCTCAGGAAGAGGAACTCCGTGCCAGCTCGAAGAACCGGGCGCCACTGCCCTTGGTCAGAGGTCCTTCCCCTGCTAAGGAGAGATCAACGCACGAACGAAGACCTGAAGAAATTCCCTCCTTGTATAAAACTGCCAGACCCGTTGACGCAGGCGTCATTTATCCACTACGTGAAAGCATTCTGACACTGTTTTACAGGACGTTATTCATAATGCAGAATACAAAAGAAGTGGCACAGAAAGTAAAAGTGATAAAAAAGCGTCAAAACAAATGGAATTCGGACGAAATAAAAATGTTTTTAGAAGTGTACGAGCAGTTTCCTGCTCTGTGGGATGTTTCCAGTGAAATATATAAAGACCGTAATAAGAAAGACGAAAGCTATAACGCAATGGTTGAAGCGCTAAAAGAAAATTTTCCGGATATCAACGACACGCTTGTAAAGGCTAAAATTCGCAGTATAAGAAACGCTTATACATTGGAATTCCATAAAGTTGAAGCCTCAAAGAGAAGTGGAGCTTCAGCAGAAGACGTATATATACCTTCTGTTACCTGGTACCCTGTTGCTGACCGCTTTCTACGAAAGGTTCTCAAACCTCGGTCAACTAAGTCAAATTTGGTAAGAATTTTTAGTTTCTTAATTTTGTAGAATTATAATTCAGAGGTCAGTTTTAAAAGTTATATAGTATGTTTATTTTACTGTGTTTAATCATAAACATTTCTGTGTACACTAAACTTAACAATGTATTATACTGAAGTCTACGTAGGATGATTAGTCGATTGAATCATTGCCATCTGCCAAGGCACTGCTCCTTCTCCCATAAAGTAAGTAGCAAGTTGGTCTCTGAGCTCGCCAGCTGATTGTTGACCGTTGTTACTTTCTTGTCTTGATAGGCTGAATAATCCTTGACCATCCTGACGCCAATGTCCAGGAATAACTCTTCCATTTTCAATGTCATCAATATCAATAGATCCAGGTGGAATATAGTGTGATTGTGAGGTTATTTGTAACCAATTATGTAAAGCAACAGCTGCCAGAATAATTTTATCAGTTTTTTTTGGTTCATATGTAATTGGTTTTGCAAAAACCTGGAATTTATTTGCCAGGATTCCAAATGCATTCTCAACAATCCTTCGAGCTCTAGAAAGTCTGTAGTTAAAGATCAGTTTCTTAACATTTAATGAATCGCTTCTAGAATACGGTTTTAACAAATATAATTTTAAGGGGAAAGCATCATCGCCAACAAAGAAAAAGTTCTCTGGCAAATTGAGTAACTTCTCATCAATAGCTCTTTTTAAGCTGCTATTCTGAAATATTCCACCATCAGAATTTCTTCCTAAAGCTCCAACATCAATGTAACGGAAAATATATTCACTATCTACTACAGCCATTAAAACAATACTGTAGGATCCCTTATAGTTGTAATACAGTGATCCACTGTGTTTAGGTTTCTTAATAACAACATGTTTGCCGTCCAAACTGCCAACACAGCCAGGGAAATTCCATCTCTCAGCAAACCCTTTTTCTATTTTACACCACTCTTCTGTTGTATTTGGCATCTGAAAGGAAAACGACGAAAAATATAGACTCATGATTAAAATACAGATACTTTATGTTAATTTCTGTTTTTACAAATATCTTTATTCTATTGTTTTAGGAATTGACAACACAGAAAGATGAGACAGAGGAACTGGAAGATGATAATAATGATCTATTATTAGAAGAAGAGCAGATTAATAAAGAACAAGAAGTTACAAGTGCTCATCAGTCCCGGTCTTCCAAAAAGCTCAGAACGACAGTAAATGTACAACCAGATACATCTGCAATAAAGCATACAAAGCAACCACTACAGCCTCCCATGAAACAAAATCAAAAAATGCAATCTAGCATGTCTACAATTCAACAAGCAATAAATGCGCTTCAAAATGTTTCCGAACAGCATGCTGTGGCAACGCGAACACGTACTACTGACTTATACGAACAATTTGGCAGCACTGTTGCAGAATATCTTCGTCAAATGACCACGTCAAACGCGCTACAATGTCAGAAGCAAATACTAGATATTTTATTGAACACTTTGATGATGCAACAACTTTCATCTTCTGTACACACTGATCCATCTAAGCACAGTCAAAGTTCATTACTTTTTTCTTCACCACTTTCAAGTTCTACTACTATGCCATCTTTGATTAATGTACCTGTTAGCTCATCTACTATTGTACCCGTTGAGGTCGTAGAAATTAAGGACAGTGTAGAGAATACAGATTCATCAGATTTGAACATGTAATTTTAATGACTATAAAGTGACTGACTTTTAATTTTTACTTTATTTTGTAGGTATTGCAGGCCTTAGAGGTCTCTTTAAAGTAAACTTTTATTTCAATCTTAATATAAAAAAAATTTTTTTAGTGTATGCTATTGTAAGAAATCGAAAGAGGCCTACCCGATAGGTGGCCCCACATGGCGCACGCGAGCGGCGCGTTAACTTCGATGGCTAGAGGCACTGGCCATCGCCGCCAACGTGTGATTGGAGAGTGTGTGTGATTGGTCGATAGGCGACGACGCAAGTTGTTTACGCGAAATGTGTAACGGTCGTACAAGTCCGAACGTGTTCGAGTAAGTCGAGACGAGTCGAGCGTGCGAGAAGCTTCGACAGAGTTCTGAGGAGATCTCCGTGGAGATCGGACGTGCGTCGGAGGGCTCGTGCCTTTGTAACCGTATCCCGGCGTATCGATTCGTAATTCGTAAGTCCGTGCAATGGACTTCGCGGAGATGTATAAGTGAAATATATATTAAATAAGCGTTATCTATCCTTGTCTTCTTTTCCTCTCAACACCACCCTCGTTTTCCTTCGTAATAAGCGGTATCTAATACTCGCGCCACGTTGTCGAGGTCGTCCTGCAAATTCCCTCGTGAATACCGGTGAAACAATAATTATCAAAAGAAACGATAATTTCCAAGTCAAACATTTTACACTATATTATGTTTTCGGACTTTGTAAATCCTGTAGACCTACTAAAAGTAAACTTATTTCAGTTTTAGTTTTTACAGAGTCTTAATACCAAAACTATTTTTTTTTTTTGAAAGTTAATGTTTTGTTAGATTTTCAGACCTATTCTAAGAATTTTGTTGACTTATGTCATATATATATTTTAAATAAACTTTCTATTTAATCTTACAAGTACATGAGTTTTTATTCTCTTTAAAAATTTATCTTTGTAATTTTATATTTAAGTTTTGTCTCTTAAATAAATTTGAAATACGAAAAAGTACTAAAAGAATTATTTGTTCATCTATCTATGAAGGAAGCCAAAGAAATTTACAGTACGTAAAACAGAAAGTTTAAATCGGAAGGAAACCGGGCTAATAAAGAAAGTTTAAAGACTATTTTCAAGATAGAACATTGAAATTTGATATACCTACATATAGCACTCATTGTAGTAATATTAATAATAATGCTAGGAAAAAGCTTACCTTAATAAAATCTTTCAACGCTTCGTGAATGATATCCAAGACTTCAGGTAAAAAAGTACAGATTGTGCACTTGGGAACTCTGAACAGTAACTGTAATGATGCGAGGGAGTCACCAGTAGCCAAGTATCTAAGCACGATCTGAAGCTTCAGTTTTGGTGAAAGTGCTGGCCTCATATGCGTATCTTGCTTTTGAAGTTTAGCAGACACCATCCCTAACAAATCTTGAAAACGTTCTTGGGTCATTCGAAACATGTTCAGATACGTTTGGTTATCCTCTGCAACTAGTTCTTCTATAAATTGTAAAGCAACTTCTCGTCTAGCGATCCATTTTCGTACCCAATATCTACGTTTCTTTCTTTTCAGTTTAACCGCAAGAATGTTTTGTAGTTCGTTACTTATTACTAAAATTCCCAAACGAATAGTCGCATCCAACAACTCGGTTGACATCTTGACGATTACCTACATATTTTCCATATTATGCGCCAATAACATCACTATGCAAACACTTATGAGTTTGCCAGTTTAATGGAAACGGTTTCTGGCGCCAATGAATGCCAGTCAGTTGGCACCATTAATCATTGCGTGTATAAACACTTATGAGTTCGCCAGTTTAATGGAAACGGTTTCTGGCGCCAACGAATGCCAGTCAGTTGGCGCCACCAATCATTGCGTGTGAAAACCGGCCTTAACTCGCAAGTAAATTTCAGTTGGGTTCTAATATAAGCAGGCCTCCGGCAAAGCAAAATCATGACATTTGCGACACATATCTTCGCCTGGAATACAACGCAAGGCTTACCCAACACCACTGCGATGCTATAAATATACAAAATATTTGCCAAAGCAAGATATAAAGATGTATATTTTTCAAATATTAAAAAAATCTTTTAAACGTGAAACAATTATTGCTGATTGGGTTAAACATATTTTATTTTTCAAAGCAATATTTTTAAAAGATTTTACGAATATTGAATATATTTGTTTGCAATTTTTTTTAAATATTTTTGAAAAGATTTTTCTAACATAACCTGGCGGACATAGAAACATTAAAAAAAATATTTTTGTGAATTATTTTAATTTTTCTAAAAAATATTTAAAAAATATTTTTAAAAATATTTTGTGTTTTATGGGAAGCAATGATTTTTCAAGGTCTATTAACTTTACCCTTGGGGCCAAAATCGTCACTTTTTTAACATTCTCCTTTTCATTCGCGAACTGATATATCTGTGTATCTATTTTTTAAGAGCGTTTTTCTTGAAAACTGAGCGTTGCGCACTAGCGCTTGACTATGTTTTATTACTTATAGGAATACGTTTCGTTGAAAATCGTTTCCCGTTTCTCGCGCTCTCTTCTTGTTAAAGGTTAATATACCTTTCTTGGTTTGAAAAAATCGATTTTTTTTCCTTGCATATTTTGAACGTTTAATGTCTTAAGAGGATCCTATAGCAAAAGCCGAACTTCCTTGATGTAGATAATGTCAACATTTCTAATCCTGTTTTCTATGTTATATATATATCTATATCTGTCCTTGTCTAACGAAAGGCATCTGTCCTTGTTCGATTGCTGCGCCATCTCTCACTACACGCAATACTGCTTATCTTATCAACCTGCATGTGCTTTTGCATACATAAAAGTTAAAAACATGACACTTTTTTTCTAGATTTCTATCGTAATTGTAATTGCACGATATTGTTCTTCAATGTTTTTCCTAGAGGGCTAGATTCTCATTTTGTATATATAAACTGCAGTATTTTTGTATAACAAAATATTGTCGTCAGTGACAGCTCTATGTGCCCAAATTTTCAATTCTTTTTTGTTTTGGATATAAAACCGACCCTAGCCCTCTACATTTTTGTGCGTACTTTAATTCTGTAAAAGAATTTTGCAATTCAGTAGAGTCAATTAAAATGGTTTGCTTTTAACTAAATGTCGATAATTACTGCCACTATAGGATCCCCTTAAAAATGAAATCCTAACGCCGTTTTTTGAAATTTGAACAAGTATATAGAGGATACAGCGCTTTGTACTGCGCGCTGCACATGCAGACATGCGATAGCTTTTTGTGGAGCGGCGCTCAGGTAGAAAGGCGGCTCACCCGAGAATGCGATTCACTCTATCTAAAGATCTGTCTAATGAAACATTGCTAAAATGTTGTCTCGGCGGGTTTACCCAAAATAATAACAAAAGTTATAATAACTTAATTTGGAAAATGGCACCAAAAATTTCGAACAGCAGTGCATCGTTGAAATAGCAACTTACATAGCAGTTTGTCTAGTTAACGAGGAAGCCACGTCTTTATTAAAAATAATGAGCACAATGGGAATAAAAACTGGGCGAAATGAACCGCAATTCACAGCTTCAAGTGACACTCGCCGATTCGGCTAAGCAGACATTTGCGCGCAACACGCGACTTGGGAGGTCAGAATTCATCGCCGACTTGCCAAAAATCAATTGGAGGACGAAAATTTGGCTAAGAAGGATTCACTTTTAGGCCTAGAATAGATGATTTGTAAGTTGAAAAAAATCAGTTTTATTGTAGTGTAAACCTGTTGTAAAACTTTAAAAGCTTTTTCCTCGGAACCATGTTTTCAAAATTGGTACTGGTCGAAACTCGAAAACGACTCAACGATTTAATAGCCGTTTAGACCTACCACAAGTATATAAAATTTTGTAGTTTCTATTGGATACTTTTTGCAATTTTTTAATTATTCCTATTTTTTAGGAAACAAAATTAAAATTTTAGCAAAAAATCGATGTCTTAAGTTTGAAAGTCATTTGGTTAAAAATCAAAATTCTAGAAATCCCATCCGACAGGGATTACAAAAATTATGTCATAAATGTAGGAATATGGTTAAATGAAAGAGTAATATATTTTAAGTGAAATGGTATACAGTATATAAGTAACGGATATCTTAATTCTTCGGCACGAGTCTCTCGTCTCTGGATCACACGCTTGCCAGCGCTTGCTCGCTGCTGCTTCCATCTAGCGGGGTCCCACAGATTGGCCGTCCTGAAGCGTCATCCGCCTCGGATGACATCTGCTCGTCCTGCTCCGGTCTAGCCCATCGCTTCAAGTATTCGGCACAAGTTGTAGTCTTCGCTGGCCCTTCACCGTCTCCTACTCTTTCCACTTCGTACGTATCACCGGATTTTATTTTGGTGACACGATACGGCCCTAGGTACTTGGGTTTCAGCTTCAATCCTGGCCCTGCTGGATGCGTTTTATGGCCACCAGATCATTGAGATGGTATTTATTAAGATTCCTGCGTCTCAAGTTGTAGTGTCTCCAATTTTCTAACTGGACTGCTTTGATTTGTTGCCTGGCATCATCTCTAGACTGCTTGCGTGTGGCGTCATAATGGTGAACCATCTCCTGCTCAACTGCTTCCTTCATCCTGAGATCCTCATTAGTTCTCATCCTGGTACCTATTAGCAGCTCGAATGGCGTTGTATCAATACTGCGTTGGTAGGTAGAATTCAAAACTTGTTGTAGTTTGGCAACGTGCTTATACCACTTCGTGGGTTCATTGATTGACATCTTGGCAAGTTCTGGAATGATTGTCCTGTTGATACGCTCCACCTGCCCGTTCGCCCTGGGCAAACCCGCTGTAACTTTGAAGTGTTCGATGTTCTCTTTCTGGCAATAGTCTTCAAATTCAGCCGATGTGAACGCGATGCCCCTGTCCGAGATGATCCTACTGGGATTACCAAAAATACTTTTCTGTACTTCCAGCTTGTCGATAACTTCCTTGAAAGTGACTGTCCTGTGGGGTACAGCCACGGTCGTGAATACAGGTCCGGAAACTCTAGTAGTGGGGGGTGACTTGCTTAGTGAAGTCATTTTATGTAGTTGACACTATCACCACCTGGAGCACTGGAGGTTAGAGATTTTTTAAATAACGCAAATACATATTGAATATATTGACATATAACATATAAAATTTAACATATGACATATGACATATGTCATATATAACATATTACATATTGACATATTGAATGTAACGAACGTACGAAGTCCTAGAAAGTGATTAAATTAACAACAATGAAATTAACGAAATATTGTGTCGTGCCGAATTGCAAGACTGGGTGCAAAAGTCTGAAAGTAAATTGTTCAGTTTTTAAAATGCCAAAACGTGACGAATTGCGTAAAAATTGGATATCCGCAATCCCTGGCATAAAGGACCTGAAACCCAATCAATTTGTATGTGAAAAGCATTTTGATAAAAAATGCATAATAAGGAATTTCGTAATGCGCGATGTACAAGCAAATGTCCTAGCCGAGGTAAGCTCAGTTATAAAAAAAATATTCTGTCACATTAAAAGAAACTTTAATAATATATCCACTGATCGGCAAAAAAATTTCCATTTTTCAATAATTAAGTTATTTATGTTGAACCAGATAATTTTTAAATTAAATAATTTTTTAATAATTAATAATTTACCTGAGACTAAATTCATTATTGAGAAAATTAGTAATTATTTTCCACTAATTATTAATTTTCTAATAATTTCTAGTAATTTATTTCGACAAACTATTAATTATTTTAATAATAAAAAATTTATGTTTACTAATTACCAATTTGTAAATAAAAATTAATTATAATTTTATTATTATTTTATCCACATTTCAACTCATTTAAAACGTTGATTAAGCCAACTTATTTACAAAACTCGCTGCTTTTTGCATATACTATATTTTCTATCTTACATTTATTATAAAAATATTGTATTTTGGTTAAGGCCTCCGCAATGAAAAATATAAGGAACAAGGGACAGATATTAGCAATTAATATTATTCCTGATTATTTATTTTTAATCGCTAATATCTGTTCCTTGTTTCTTATATTTTTCATTGTGCGGGAGCCTTTACGGTGAAACGGATTAGTGAACAACGCGTATGCGTGATAAAAAATCCTTGCAACGCAGCGACGCGCGCGGTCACATGGCAAACCTATGAAAATATCGTCATTAAGCGAGTCACCCCCACCACCAAAAAAACGGACGAGTTTCCGGACCTGTATTCACGACCGTGGGTACAGCCACACAAACTTAATGAAGGCATCTATGACAGCTAAAATATGCTTGTACTTCTTGTGCGTCGTCTCGAGTGGCCCCAAATGATCCAGATGATACGTGTGCAACGGGATATCTTCTTTACTTAACGGATGTAGATACCCCTCTTGCTTTCCCGACTTTCTATTAATCAGAATGCATTTTACGCAGTTTCCGATGCACTTTTCGACTTTAGCGTGGAGTTCAGGAATGAAAAACTCTCGTTTTACCTTATCTTCGGTGCTCTTGGCAGCAAAATGGCCCCTCTCGTGCGCATTTCTTATAATCTCATATTGCATCGTTTTAGGGACTACGATCAACTCGCAACCATGCAACTGCTTATAAACCAATCCATGCCGTAACAAATAGTCCTGGTATGGTCATTTTGTCAAGTGCTCCTTAATTTTTTAAATGATTTTATCGTCATCCTGTGCTTTTTTCATCTTTGGAACGATATTGCTAACCGATCCCACTGTCATCACTGGGTAGAGACTGAGCGCATCAACATGTTTCAATCGTGATCCAGATCGATGCTCAATAGTATAATTATAATCCTCCAGGAACAGAGCCCATCGTGCTATACGCGGAGAGAGATCCTTTTTCCGCATCGTTTGCTGAAATGCAGCGCAATCCGTAATGATCTTGAATGATTTGCCTAACAAGTAGACGCGGAACTTCTTCAAGGCTTCTACTACTGCCAACGCCTCAAGCTCGTAGCTAGAATACTTTCTTTCAGCATCTAACGTCTTCTTACTCATAAAGTACACGGGATGCAGTTTACAATCTTCAGGGGATTTCTGCAACATCACGGCACCATAACCATCCTGGCTGGCATCGGTATGAACCTCAATCTCGTACTCTTGATTGAAAATGCTTAGAACCGGTTCCTCTGTTAAGCATTGTTTTAGTGTTCTAAAAGCATTAACTTCTTCTTCTTTAAATCGGAACGATTGTTTTTTCTTCAACAGATCGCTCAACGGCTTTGCGATACGGGAGTACTGTGGGATAAATTTCCGGAAATAACCGGTATAGGCCTAAGAAACTCTGTATTTGCTTGAGAGTTTTTGGTTCTGGGAATTTCATTACAGCTTTTGTTTTCTCCGATGACGGGTACAGCTTCCCATCCTCGATGACATGTCCCAAGAATTCAATACGTCGTTGCAACAACTGCCACTTCTTTTTGTTAATCTCTAGTCCATACTCTTCCGCCCGCTTCAACACCAACTTCAGCTTCTGAATTGCGTCTTCCATATCCTTTGCTGGTATTATCAAATCGTCGATGTACGGCAGCGCAATTCCTTTTATCGTCTTGTCTTGAAATATTCTGTTAATGAAACGCTGGAACACTGCCGGTGAGTTGCACAGTCCAAACGGTACCTTGCGGAATTGATACTGTCCATCGTGCGTCACAAATGCAGTATATTTTTTACTACTCTTGTTAATAGCTACATGAAAAAATCCGTTTCTTAGATCCAGACTGCTGAAAACACGGGAATCTTGCAACTTATCTAAAATGTCTTCTATAAGAGGTAGAGGGTAGCGATCTTTCACCATAGCTCTATTAATTGCTCTATAATCAATACAGATACGTGGTGTTCCATCCTTTTTCTTAGTTCCCACAACTTGGTTAGCGTACTGCGATGAGCACGGCTCGATTATTCCTTCTTTAATCCATTGATCCACTTGTTCTGACATGACTTTTCTTTCTGGAAGTGGTAAACGTCGTGGTCGCGCAAAGATCTTCTGATCATCGTCTAACGTAATTGTCATTTCGATATTAGTCTCCTAAACCCTCTTAGGCATGTAATTATCTAAAAGCGTCTGTACTTCCTTTCTCTTTTCTTCATCGACGGTATGTCCAATAGCAGGTGTATCTGTTTTATCTTGTTAATGGTAAAGCCTTCTTGATTTATTTTAATTTCTGCTTGAGATAAAAGTTCATTCCCGACGACTGCTTCCATCGTCATGACGTCATCGGCAACCACGTAGATTGTCACATGAAAACGTTCGCCGTTGATTAAGATATCGCCTCTAAAACATCCTAGTGGCTTAACTTTACTTCCACCAAATCCGGAAAAGCATAAAGCGGAATCCAACAGCGCCGGTGTTCCGATTTCTTTGTACACGCTCTGACTAACAATATTATGCTGACTGCCGGTATCAAATAGCGCCTTGAACTTTTTGCCTGCGATTTCTATTTCCTTATACATGTTTGTAGGAGCGTCAAAACTATTTACGGATTCGCTTTTCTTAGTTCCTTCTTCGTCTTTTTTTGTTCTCTTCGGTTTCTCCTTTTTGCAATCATTTGACTTGTGTCCGAATTCGTTGCATCTGAAACATTTAACGCCCTTACTCTTGTTCTTGCACGTCGTTGATTTATGGCCTATTTCGCCGCAGTTGAAGCAACGAATCTCTTCCTCCTGTTTTGTCTTCTTATTCGTAGAATGCGGCAATTTACTATTATTAGTACCCTTCGTTCTCATCTTCTCGTACGCTTTTAATTTTTCTTTAAACTCCTTTACATTTTTGGCGCCATACAAAATACCTTTATTCAACGGCTGGTCATCTATACCATCGATGACATACTGGAATAGCGCTTCTTCCTCTATTTCTCCTCTGGCTGCTATCTCTCTCATGGTGAGAAAATACGCTTGCACTGATTCGTCCTTTTTTATTTTCCTCTTGTCCATCTGTCTGTGTAATTCAGCGCTATTTATCTTATCTTTAAATTCGTCTTGGAGTGCCTTCTTTAATTTCCTCCACGTATTCAATCCTTTTTCCCCTTGAATAAACAGCTTGGCTAATCCTCGTAACGATTTCTTGGCGAATATCATTTTCTGTATGTTTGTCTATTCATAAATCTCAGCTGCTTCTTCGAAGTCGGTAATCCATCGTGCCACTGGATATTCCTCGTCCCCGCTGAAGGGTGTGATCGAATCTTCCACATCCCTGAACGTCATTGCGAATTTATTTTTAACCATCGTATTTCTAGTCTTACCTGGTCATCTGTCGTTTTCATCTTCATTATTTTCTTCGTTCTCGTCTTTGCTAGCTTCCGCTCGATCTTCATTGGTGTCGTCGTCACCATCGTCGTTAGCATCTTCTTTGTCGTTGTTATCGTCATTATCATCTTTTCCAGCTTCGTGGGCTTCGATAAGCGTGTCGAGATCCAGCAAATAACCACAGATCCTCTGCGTCAGCTCTCTCTTTGTGCCTGCATAATCGATCGCCAAAATGTTACAAATTGAGATTAAATCTCCCCATCCGAGATGTGCATCCGCGTATGTTATTTTCTTTTTATACTCCTCTGAATCGCTAGCAAATGCGAAACCGCCGAATTCGCGAAGCCGCTTTCGATTACCGCGATCTCCTTCCTGCTCGAACACTAACCTATGCAGCGCCTTAATAGCCTTCGTAGAACTCGTCTTATATAATATTATTGGCTACTACCTTTATTTGCTCGAGCCTCTCCATCGTCTTAGCAGTCTTCGTTCTTTCTCGCAACGTCGTGCGTATAGCTTCTCGCCGAAGTTAACCTAACCTTGAAAATCTTTTGCTGCTTATGTAGCAACTTAACGGCTCTTTCCACTTTGGCCAAATCCCGGCTGAGCCCCCAATATTTGTAGGAATATGGTTAAATGAAAGAGTAATATATTTTAAGCGAAATGGTATACAGTATATAAGTAACGGATATCTTAATTCTTCGGCACGAGTCTCTCGTCTCTGCATCACACGCTTGCCAGCGCTTGCTCGCTGCTGCTTGCATCTAGCGGGGTCCCACATAAATTTTAAGACCCTTTTTGAGTTTTTGTGTTAGATAAATTGCTTGGAAATTCTGCCAGTACCGCAAAACCCTACAAGACATGCAGGGCCTAGGGCTGAGTAGTTGTAGGGGAAGTACTTTCCATTTCAAATAATAAACAAAAAACAGAAAATGCAATCTAAAATGTGTATTTTTATTTGTGATAAACCCGATCCTCGTATCTGTTATATTTTCACCGGAAAAAAATCATGAAGTATGCTATTTTTTTTGGTCCAAGAAAGGTATATGTTCCCTTAATAATTGTATAAAAAAACATTTAATATTTATTTATTATATTCCCATGTGCGAATGTCGGACTTCTGCCAGAGTTGTCTGCATGGCCCAGAAGTGGCACAATATTGGCTGCCAAGACTTGATGAGTGGCACTGCCCCAGTACGGATAAACCGCTAGATCAGTATTGTGCCAGTCTCGGTGACCAGTACTCCCATGCAACCATATTCTGTTCCGAGGCGAGTCTTGTCTCAGGATTGGCCGTGTATAAGGCCAGAAGTGATATTGATCTACGGCCGAAAGTCGGCTCAGTACTGGGGATGTATTGGGTCGACTTAGAAAATTTTCGCTTGGGACCGGAGGTAACAACCGCGTAAAAGCAACACGCCGCGAAAGGACTTAACTTTTTGCTCGAGCGGCGCCGGAGGTAACAACCGCGCGAAAGCAACACGCCGCGAGGGGACTTAAAAAGCTTTTTGCTCGAGGAGCGCCGAAGGTAACGACCGCGGCGCGGAAGCAACACGCTGCGAGGGGACTTTTCGCTAGAGTCCACGCCGGAGGTAACGACCGCGTTCGTGCCTCTCGGTTACAAGTACCTCGAATTATGGTATCATTCGTCTCGCTTCGCGTTTCGCCTCCGGCGCCCGTAAGCGACCGTGCGTAAGACCGTGCGTCGCCGATCGCTCGGCCGGCCGGTTGGGTACTATAAGAGGTTCGGTGCGCTCGGCGAGCCGAGCGACACGAGCGATACGTACAGACGTGCAAACGCGTTTCGCTTGGTCCGTACGAATGTGTAAAACGACGTTTGTGGAATACGTACACGAAAGGGGCACGTACGACGAAGTCGATGCGGGGAGCATTGTTTCCCAATTATATTTTGTTCCGAGGCGAGTCTCGTCTCAGTACTGACCGTGTATAAGGCCTGAAATGATATTGATCTACGGTCAAAAGTCGGCTCAGTACTGGGGATGTATTGGGTCAACTTAGAAAATTTTCGCTCGGGACCGGAGGTAACAACCGCGCGATAGCAACACGCCGCGAGAAGATTTAGAAAGCTTTTTGCTTGAGCGGCGCCGAAGGTAACGACCGCGGCACGAAAGCAACACGCCGCGAGTGATATGGCAATCAGTGTTGTCCCCGTACTAGTACTCTGTGTCGGGCCAAAGTTGGCGCCAAGAGTTAGCCCAATACTGGCAATCAGTGTTGTCCCCGTACTAGTACTCTGTGTCGGGCCAAAGTTGGCGCCAAGACTGGGACCCGTGTTATCATTCCGACATTGCCCCAGTAATGACCCCGATTTTAGCTTGTACTGGCCCAGAATCGTCAGCCAGTACTGGTAACTCTGGCACCAGTACCAAGCCAGCACTGAGCCTTTTTGAAATTCGCACATGGGTTTAAATTGAAATATTTTATCACCTTTTCAAAATTTTGAAATATTGACAAAATGTTGACAAAAATGTTGCACAGCATAATACGAAAAGTATAATATAGCCATAATTCAAAAATTAGTAGCAAACATAATGATATCCAGTAAATAACCATTCAAAACATAATTTGTATTAGATATTTACTGGATAGTTTCGATAGATCCCAGACGTATGTCCCAAATCGGGATATACATATTGTTGCGTTCCACGGCTCTCTTTCCACATTTGCGCGTACTCGAGATCACGCTCGCGCAATCCGGAAAACGTAGTGAAATGATTACGCCAGGGTTTAAAAGTTCTCAACGGGTTTATTCACTTATACAGACATTCCGTAGCGAGCACATCTGTACGAGGAAGTGACGGCTCAGCCAAAAAAATTTGACGATCATCCGTCAACAACTCGTCGTCAGAGACGGCTTCTCGACTTTTATGCGAAGGCAGCTAGAATGCTAGATTCAGCTTGAATCTATCGGGCGTTACGACGTAGGCGTATATTGTTTTCCCTCTTCAATGACAAAGTACAATGTTAAAGCTGTGTTCAATCGTACGGTGTTTAATTGAGCGGTGTCCAATCGTTACGTGTCCATACGGAGGTCACCCAACAAAAACTTCCGCCACCGTCTTGGCATTGATATTCTTTAATGGAAAAGCCTTCACCCATTTGGTGAAGCAATCAACGATTACAAGTAAGTAGGGGAGACCGCGGCTAAAACGTCTACGGGGTAAATACGTCTAATCAAATATCTTGGAATATATTGTGTATATTGTATATTGTGTATATTGTGCGAACTCGCTATTAACATTGTAAACGCTGCTTATGGTACCTATGTAACCAACGGAGTTTCGGCAGGTTACCTGCCGTGTTATGATTTTTACGAGGGCAAACGTGTTTTCGGAAGGTGAAAGTGAAATTTTCTGCGCGTGGAAATTTTGTAATATCTGCAATAATATTTGCTCTCCAAATCTCGAGGTACGTGATTATAAAGAGTAATGCATGTTGAACACGAATCCAGTGTAGTTTTTTCATTATCGTTGATGTCTAATATTTTATGGGCGATCAAACCTGAAACTTGTGTTTGGGGCTAATCTGTCTGTAAGCACCCGGAGCTAATCCGCCTGTCTCGTCACTGTGGCGCGCCGGGCGCACGACTTCAGCTCACGGCGATTTCAGGTTAGGTTTCCCTCGAGCGTGATGCGTGATTCTGTCTTCCCTTGCACGTGCATCAGTTTGTATAGGAGGGAAATGGTACGCACGTATCGTCGCAAAACGGGTGTTTTGGCCGACCGAAAAGATGGCGGACCGTTGTTTTCGAGATCGCTCGCGCTCACGGCACGTTGACGAGGTATGGCGCGGCGAGGCACAGCACGGCTCTGAGATCCCGCGATTTCCGCGCAAGAGTTGACATGCCGCGCGCGTGGTATTGTCCCGGCCGCGGTAGATCGTCGTTGTTGGTCGTTATGTCAGTGACAGTCGCGCGTGCAACCGCATCGTCCAGCGTTCGCCGCATCGTCTCGGATCATTGTCGCCGCCGTTGTAGTGGTGGTGGTGTCGGTGGTCGTCGTCGTCGTCGTCGTCGTCGTCGTCGTTGTCGTTGTCGTTGTCGTTGTCGTTGTCGTCGTCGTCGTCGTCGTCGTCGCCGTCGTCGTCGTCGCCGTCGTCGTCGTGGTCGTGGTGGTGGTGGTCGTGGCCGTCATCGTCGTCGTCGTCGTCGTCGTCGTCGTCGAGTGGTGGTCGTGCGTTCGTCAGGATCTGTATTCACGTGCCTAAATTGTTTTATGGAATAAGTAAAACAATTATTTTTTAATAATGTTTTGCATAAAAATTTTAAATAAATTTTTATATATATTTTTTTAAAACAATTATTAAAATGTATCCTATCATTTTTCAGGATTAGATGTACGTATATGTATTGAAAATGCAGTGTGACTGATTAGCCCTGGGGGGGGGGGGAACGCTTTAACCCCGGCATTTTTGAGATTTCAATTTTTCCACCGTTGTCGTTTTTGCTCTATACCGGTTAAACAATGCGACGTAGATAAAAATTTCTTAAATAAATTTTGTAGCTAAAGATTCACTCTTTACAGTGGTATACCACATTTATATAAAATTATTTATTTTGTTGTTAAAAATCGGCACCGAAAAAAAAAACAGACTGTTTAGCCCCGGTCTCCCCTATCTATTTCCGGATGGAATAGCTAGAAGTGAATCAAGAACATCCATTTGTACCCTTTCAAATGGGGCTTTCATATTATAGATCTGTAGCAAGAATTTTCCTTTCCCCGTAAGGCCCTTTTTGGAAATACAAACTTCAGAATTTGCACCAGTTTTCTACGTCCCGTTTGCAAGTGGCCCAATAAAACTGTTTTCGAATTTTCTCGAGAGTCTTATTGATTCCGAAATGACCACCTAAGGACAGTGTGCGATTTCGAGCTCGAGCACATCGGCGTTTTTCCCTCTCCACTACGCACACAGAGACAAACACTGATGTGCTTGGGGTCGAAATCGCACCACTCATGCCTGAGGACGAATCGTGAGCTCTCTCCAAAATGTCTTTAATTTGTTTGCGAGGGACAACTAATTGAAGAAGACTGAACTTCAGATTCGGCGCTACTCATCTTTTATAAAGGATTCCATTTTTCAAAACTAGAGCATCTTAATACTACCAATAAATTCGGGAAGAATCATCTCTAGCGGCTACCTCAGTCCGAGAAAGGCGCACTCCTGCTTCTTTGCTCTGGTAAATAACCGAGAGGCTTGAATCTTTTTCTGTTTTTTACTCTAATCTTACAATTTCTCCCCTTCCAAAATTACGCAAGTGAGGAACTTTTCTTGCTCCTCCGCACTTTTCTCTACTCTGGCGCAATACTCCCAGCCGTCCAACTCACAAAGTGTCGTCTTGAAAGATCGTCGGCATTCCCGTGAGCCTGACCTTTCCGATGGACGATCTCAAATTCGTATTGTTGAAGTCTCTCCAATCAACGAGCCAACTGTCCCTCCAAATCTTTGAAAGACATTAGCCATTTTAAAGAAACATGCGGATCAAAAACTTTCGCCCGTAAAGATAATGCCGAAAGGATTTTAAAAAATCGACTATCGTTAAAAGTTCACGACGAGTAACACAGTAATTTCTTTCGGCTTCTGCGACCAATATAGAATAACCATTAGACACAAGTTCACAAAAGAACACTCTCGATGCTCGCTGTCGGTCCGTCACTTCTTGTCTTGACGCCGTTACTCTCACTCCATTTTTTTGAACACACACAATACATGTCACGTCGAAAAAACACAGATCGCGAACGCGTATCGCGATCCGACGGCTCCATTTTGCACGACACACTCGGAACAAAAGATTTGGATAGAACGCCTACAACAATATAACGTCTTTAAGACGTCCTATGTCTCGATTTGAGACATTTGTTCCCTGGGACATTAGGGATATCCATGAATATGTAGGAAACAGCCATTAAAAATGCTTTAAATATGTCCTCAATACGAGATTTGACAAATATCCACAGGGTATCCGCATCAGTATTCAGTAGATATTTTTGCCATTAGATATGCTTTAAATATACAAATGTTTACAATACGAGATTTTATATATATCCACAGGACATCCGCATCAGTATCCAGTGGATATTTTTGACATAGAATAAAAACCTTTAAACAGATGTCCACCAGACGTCATAAAGATTCAAAACTTCAATGGAGCTAAATCAATAAATAACCAAAAGACATTTGTTACGTCAGAGAGAAACCTGAGAGAGGCCACCCCGGCATTTTTCGTCAATTTTTCTGTGTCGCATTTTCCGACGCGCCGCCTGAGAAAGTGCAACTCAACTACGTCGTTCCGCTCGGTAACCGCACATGGTTTGCGTCCGTGCTAATGGTTCGTGTCCGAACTAGCCAGTTAGAGGGGATATGTTGCGGCCGTGGCGCACAGTGAAGCCGTTTGCGCGAATCGCGGAAAAAATTATGTTACTTGTGAAATATGCAATGAATGATCATAGAACCTTTCAATGTTGACTTATAAA
>NW_020218257.1:38905-41751 GCF_003070985.1 Temnothorax curvispinosus | reverse complement strand
GCATTTGACGCTCTTAAATTTGCGTTGAAAAAATTGTTATATTTGGCAAAAATAATAGGTAAGGGTGGGGTTAAATTAAAAAATGTGACAAATTTGAAAAATCTGATTACGCCATTGTAAAGAGCACAAAAAGCCATAAACATTTCGTACAAATGTTTTGTCGTTACGCCTTATATTTTCGAAGATATTCGCTAAAAACTATAAAATCCGTTATTTTCAAGGGGTTGTTTCAACCCTTAAACGTCGAGATAAACAGCAAAAAAAACCCGTGTCTAATGTTTTTTGATGCTCGACAGCATAGCCAAAGCGCATCCAAATTGGCCGTTATTTTTTAGGGGTTTTTTCAACCCCTAAACGTCGAGATACGCCGCAAAAAAATACGAGTCTACTATTTTTTGATGCTCAACAACATATCCAAAGCGCATCCAAATCGGGTAGGGACACTTCCGACCGTTCCCTTGTCAGTGTGACTCGAAGGAGTAGAGGGAGGGTATCGAAGTTCTCCCTCGCCTTTAGAAACGCGAAAAAGCGAAAAGCGAAGCAAACAAATTAAAAGGTGACTCATCGCCCAGCACGTACCGTGTATCTCGTTGATCGCAAGACCTGGTCGTCTCCTTCGTCCTCGATCTGCACTCCATGCAATAAGCAAGCAACAATAGACAATAGATAGGCAGGCAGGCAGGCAGGCAGGCAAAGCAAGGCAATTCGTCCTAGCACCGGGTCGATCCGTGTGAGTGCCGTCTCAAGAAGAGCACTTCAAAATGAGTCTCGGATGTGATTCCGAGGACTCTTCAAGTTTAATCGTGTTTCCAAAATGAGTCTCGGACTTGTGGCTCCGAGGACTCGTCGATTTTAACGTGAGTCTCGGACTTGTGGCTCCGAGAACTCGTCGAACTTAACTGGTCTCCCAAAAAATTAGTCTCGACCTTGTGGCTCCGAGAACTCGTCGTTCTGAACTGGTGCCGGGAGCGATCCTGCAAGCGTGTTGCGAGCGAGTAATTGGCTCCTCGCAAGTTAAGCGGGGAGCACACACTTCTGCACAACGCATAATGCTTAAGCATAAGAAAATTAATTGGTCTATTTCCTTTTGCACATGTGTATGGACCAATCAATTTTCTTATGCTTACGCATTATGCGTTGTGCAGAAGTGTGTGCTTCCCTTTTTATCGCTACCGTTGGCGGATGAGCGATGGCAGCACTGATTGGTGAGTCACGCGTATCTCAATCATAGAGATATAAAAATAGAGTGCGCGAGTCATATGCTAGCACGTAAGAGGCTGCGATATAGGAATAGAAAAAGAACGCTGCATATAGGCCCTTTCTGTCTTTGTCTACGCGTGCATGCGAAACAAAGACAGAAGGGGCCCATGCGCAGCTTTCTATTTCTATTCTGCGCAGCTTTCTCTTTCTATTCCTATATCGCTTTTTCAGCTCGCTCGCGCACTCTATTCTTATATCTCTATGATCTCAATCGAAGCAATCGATTGCGATCTGTCGACGTTTCGCGAGATAATACAAGGCAGCGAACTTATCAACTAATGCTTACTAACTAACTATTTACAAAGCAGTACCAAACATACGCTTTTTAAAATATATAATTGAAAGAAGTTGTAAATAACATGTGATCTAATAGTAAGAAGCGAAATATATATTTATAAATTATTATTTCTTCACTTACGACATCGTTGTGTTTTAAGTATTAATTAACAATTAAGTATTAATTAACAAATATGAATAATAATTTTCCCCTTTTGAGAATCTTTTTTACTATCCAAAATACACAAAATTTTAAAATTTCAAAAGAATCGGAGAGAGTTATTCTACATATTTACCTAAAGTTTTATTGAATTAGAAAATTAGTTATTAGTAAACATCAGATTTTTTATATGCAGATTAGTGGAAAGAAGCAATTAATAACTAAGATTATGATGTTAGGGGAGACCGGGGCGAAGTTGTCACTATTTTTTCGGTGCCGATTTTTAACAACAAAATAGTTTATTTTACTGAAATATAGTATACTATTATAAAGAGTGAACCCTTGGCTACAAAATTTATATAGGCATTTTTGGTCTACGTTGCTTTGTTCAACCGATATAGAGTAAAAACGACAAAAGTGCAAAAATCAAAATGTCAAAATTTTCGGGGCGGAGACGTCACTTTATTCTCAGACTGAATTTTAAATAAAAATACATAATTTTGTGACGATACGCGCGTTCGTCACTACAGCTACGGTCCTGGCGTCCACATGCACCGCACGTGCTTGTGCCCGAGCAGTGGGGCAGCCCCCACTTGCACCGCTCGGGGTATAAATAGGGGACTCGAGCCGGCTCGAGTCACCAGTCCTGTCCTGATCCTGATCCCGACACGACCACTCTCCGAGACTAGGTTGGGTGCCCCCAACCTCTTCTTCCGTACAGAGAACGGGCACCCCAGTTGGTTTTACCTGCCCTCTCCTGCCCCTGAGTCGGGCGCCCCCGACCCTCTCTGCCGTACGGAAGACGGGTGCCCCCGTCTTCAAGCCGGGTGCCCCCGGTGTACGGGCCGCTCAGTCGGGCGCCCCCGATTGAGCTCCTGACCGCCCTTGACACTTGTCCGCATAAGGCAACCGCGCTTCTGTGAATCCGTCCGCCTAGTTGTAAGTCGAGAACCTGTCCGCCTAGCAATAAGTGCTTGTCCGCGAATTCGTCGGCTGGAGACAACCGCGCCTCCACACTCACTTGCGAATCTGGCCGTGCTAAAACTCACCCAGCCATGCGACAACACCCTCGCATATACACCGCACGTGCTTGTGCCCTCGCGGCTCAGCGGAGCAATACACACACACACACACACACACACACTCACAC
>NW_020218257.1:19225-38895 GCF_003070985.1 Temnothorax curvispinosus | reverse complement strand
ACATTATTAATTGTTTTTTAGTAGAAAAATGGAAAGTGGAAAATAATTTCAAGAAAATCAATTTTCTTTTTCGCTATCAGTGTCACTGAAACAGTTAAAGCATGTAAAAACAGAGTCTGACGAGCGCACACACTCGTGTGCCTTACGCCTGCACAAAATGCACTGTTTTTCATCGGCTCTGTTTTCTGTTATCTCCGAGCATACAAAACACATATTATTTAGCTTTCTTGACTTCGTTTTTTGCCCACTGCTCGTCGAAGACTGCGATTCTAATTGTGTGGTATTTTTTTGGGCCGGCCTCTCTTTCTCAGCGTAGTGGTAATGGTCGATTTTGTCGTTTTCTTCCTTGTAGCAGATTTCTCGTCTTTCTTTCGCTTTGACTCCGCCTGCTCAGCCCGCCAATTCTTTCATTTAAGGCGAGTCAGTAAAGACGGCGGTCGTTCTTCGTTTTCGTCCTTTACGAGTTGTCTGCCTTGGAGCGGCTTTAGGAAACGCTCGAATACTTTTTTTTTTACTTTTATCACAACGGGACATGGAAGAATCCGTGGGATCAAAATAAGCCGGGAAATGATATTTATCCATCACAGATTTTAACAGTGTAAAGAACCTTTCTACATTTGTTCAATTGAAACTGGTAGCACGTGCTAAACGGTTGCTTTCGGTTTCTGTATGGATAATGTTTGATGTCGTTTGAGAAAGTCGGTTAGTCAGTCTTCACCGGTCATGCAAAGTACATGTCGTTGCAATGTACTAAGTATTTCACCAAAGTAGCTTCACTTTTAGAGTTCATAACCTGCAATTTAAAATTAAGACGTTGCATGAATATGAACTTGGCTGACCAGAGTGCATGCTGCTAAACTCAAAAAATTAATTTACGTTATTTACAGTGAATCCTCGGTGATGTCGTACGGCCACATCCAAATGTGCTATATCATTATCACTCTTTTTTAGCCAGTCGGCCAACGTGGATCTCGGGACGCCAAATTCTTTTGCGGTTACTTTTATCTTAATATTATCTTTCTTTACCGCAAGAACTGCCTTCTTAAGCTGCTCCTTGTCGACGGCAGCCGTTTTGCGATAGTATGTGCGTACCATTTTTCTGCAGTTGAGAAATACAAAAAAACATTTGCAACGGAAAATAGAGTGAAACCACCGGGGCGAAGTCGTCACAGTGACGAGTCCGCCCCGGTGGCTTGGTGACGACTTCGCCCCAAGTTTTAAATTTGGTCGCTCATAAAATATTAAAAATCGATAAAAAAAAAAAAAAAAACTGGATTCATGTTCAACATGCATTACTCTTTAGAATCACTTACTTTAAGAATTGGAGAGACAATAATACTTAATTCAATAAAATAATTCTTCGCCAGTGATAAAAAAAATGAAACACGAAATTTCGTCGGCCTAACTGGCAATAAATTTAATCAAAACGACGTTTCAACCTCTACTTTGGGTCCTTATCAAGTTACAAATTATTTAGCAATGATTGAATTGCGCGTCAGATTGTGAATTTTTTTATCATCGTTAAAACAATGTGGTCCGGAGGTATAACAAAGCGAACATTAGAGACATGACCGCGCCGTGTAAATCAATCAATCAAAAATCAAATAAAATTAATAATACTTAAGATATTACAAACTTTCGACGCGGAAGAAATTTTACTTTCGACCTGCGAAAACACGTTTGCCTTGATAAGAATCACAACATGGCACGTAACCTCACTAAACTCTGTTGATCACGTGAGCACCATAATCCGCGTTTACAGTATTAATGGCGAGTTCACACAACATATAAATTTCGAGATAATTGCAAAAACAACTCAGACCGGTGACGACTTCGCCCCGGTCTTCCCTATTTATAATGCCTAACATCTTTATACTGCAACTTATGTTCGGTATAAATATGTTGAACATTATAAATAACGTAATATTAGTTAGATAGATAGATAGATAATTTATTGTTTATCTCCGCAGGATTTACAAGGCGTTTTTTTGAGCGAGGAACGATCCCAAACCTCTTACAACCAAACCTCTTACAACCAAACTCCTAGCTTGTTCGTTTACATACAATTTTTACACTTCTCTTAACCCTAAAAACGCACATGGGGTGTAGGATACCCCACTCCGAACTTTGTGCTCTGATAAGTCCCATTAAAATGTCTTTTTCAATAATTTTTTAAACAATGTTAATTTTAAGAAATCGCTATAACTTTTGTTTATCCTTAAAATACATGACTTTAACTTCATTCAGAAATTTTTATGCAATAAAATAGTCAATTGCGTCGTTACAGTACATACTTAAAGACACTGGGGTATCTCATACCCCCAGTGCGCTTTACGTAATTTTTCGGAGGTGTGCGCTTTAAGGGTTAACTTAACTTAATCTACTTAACCTAATAGTGTGATTGTGAGCTTCTGCCTCTGCATCCGCCCACACCCACACCTGCCGCACACACACACCCCTTTCGCAAAAGGGACTTCTGTTTTCTCTTGCGTCTAATTTTCATTTACACCACTTCTACCCCCTCTCTTTTCGGTATACCACTCATTCTCCCTCATTCTCTCCTCAATCATACCTTCCTTTTCCCTTCCTCCCAGCTTTTCCACGTACCCCTTCCTGTTCCTCTCCTTCTCGATCTCCTTCATCCATCTTCCCCCTCTTCCTTCTCTCCCAGCACCCATCTCCTTGCCTTCTGCCAGCTCCCCTTCCCTTCGTCCCAATCCCTACAGCGCTTTTACGTATGCTCCCACGTTTCCTCCTCTCCCTCGCACAGTCTGCAAACCCTTTTCACCTGCTCCTCCCAATGTCTGCCCTCCCTCATTTCGTTCCCTAACCTAAATCTCGCTACCCTACTCCACCTACTTTCCCCCCACCTTTTCTTCAGGTACTCCGGTATCCCCTGTTTTTTTACTTCTTTATACCATTTGTTGTACTTGGACTCTTTTATTTTCTCCCATTTCTCTGCTCTTTGTGCCTTCCTTTCCCACCTCGCCATCTTCTCAAGTCGTGTCTCTTTCCCCCTCTCTCCCCCTCTCCCTCTTCTCATAAGCCTCTATCGCTCAGAAATTTCCTCCTACCTTCCTCCCAGCTTGAGATTCCCCTTTCTTCCCCGTTCTTTCCTTCACCTTCTCCCAACACCTTCTCGCCAGCTCGCTTCCACCTCCCTCCTCCAACCTTCTTTCGTACCCCCACGCCCTTCTGCCCGCCCTACTTCTTAATTTTTCTCTCTGCATCTCCTCCCTCACCAAGTATCTCGGCGTTCTCCTATCCATTTCCAACACCCATCTCAAATATTTTTCCTCTAGTCTTTTCATTCCCTCTCTTTTTTCCACCCCCATATTTCCACTCCATAGTCTATTACCGTCCAAACCAGCTTGTCAAATAGCCAAAGCCTTCTTTCCCAATCCTTCCCAAACCTCTTCTTCCCTATCCCCCATACTTGCTCCATTACCGCTACCGCCTTCTTAACCCTTTACTTCACGTGCGCCCCTTGCCCTCCATTCCTTTGTAGTGTATACCCCAGGTATCGGAACTCCTTCACCTCTTCCACTTTTCTTCCTTTCCACCACCAATCCTTTTTCACCATTTTTTCTCCTCCTCTTCTAAACCTCATAATCTTAGTTTTCTCCGCATTTAGTTCCAACCTTTTCTTATCCAAATACCTCTCCAGCCTCTCCATCATACTTCTCATTTTGTCCTCCCCCTCCGCTAGCAGCACCATATCGTTCGCAAACTAAGTCATACACCCTTCCTTCTCCCAGCCTGATCCCACCCCACTTAACCTTATCTCCTCCTCCAAGTCCGCCAGTAGTATAATGAAGAGCAGCGGGCTCAGCGGACATTCCTGCCTTACCCCTCTTTCTGTCCAAAAACTCTCACCCAGCTCCTTTCCCACTCTCACCTTACCTCTCGTCTCTCTCAACACTTTTTCAATTTTCTCAACCAAACCCTCCCTGACTCCCCTCTTTCTTAGCGCCTCAATCAACACCTCCCTATCTACCGAGTCAAACGCCGCCTTTAAATCCACAAACATTGCCACCACCTTTCCCCCCTTCCTTCCCAGTTGTCTATTCACTAGATAGTTAAGCACATAAATATTGTCCACTGTCCTCATCCCCTTCCTGAATCCCGTTTGATTCGGCGGGATGATCCCCTTGTGCTCCACTTCCTCCCTCAGCCTTTCTGCTAGTACCGCCACGTACACCTTGTATAAGGTAGATAGCAGTGTAATTCCCCTATAGTCTTCCACCCTCTTTCCTTCCCCCTTCTTTACTATGGGCACAATCACCCCTCCTTCCAGCTCTCCAGCCACCCTTCTCCTCTCCTTACTTTGTTGCAAAAACCTCTCACCCACTCTTTCAACTCTTCCCCCTCCGTGCTTCCACACCTCACTCGGAATACCGTTTACCCCGGCCGCCTTTCTCTCCTTCATTTTCTTTAAGACCCTTCTCACTTCCTTCTTACTTATTTTCCTCTCTCTCCCTCCTTTGACGATTCTTCCTTTCACCTTCCCCTAGTAACCTCATAAAATGCTCTTTCCACTCCGCCATCTCTATCTCTTCTATCACTTTTCTCCTCTTTTTCCTCCCCCTATTAACTAAATATTTCCCACACTTTACTTTCTCTATTTACCTCCGCCGCCTTTTTCTCCCACCTGTCGTCCTCCTCCTTCTTTTTCCTTTTGCACATCTCTCTGAACTCTTGCTTCCTTTTGTATTCCTCCCCTTCCCTCCCTCCCCTCTCCACCTCCTTAATTCTCTTCTTGCCTCCCTCTTTTTCTCTAGGCATTCTTTGTCCCACCAGCCCACTTTTTTCTTTTTCTCCTTATTTAACTCCTCTTCCGTCTCTTTCATTGCCCCCTTTAACCTCTCCACCATCTTCTCCCATTCCTCTTCCAACCCTCTCTTCCCCAACTCTACCCCACCCAGCTTCTGCTTGAACTTATTTCTCCCTTCTTCACTCCATATACCCCTCCAAATATTTTCACCTTTGCTCTCTTTCCCTCCTACCCACTCCCCTTTTAACTACATCTCTACCGGTTGATGGTCGGAGTCTACTCTGTCCCCTATCTTCATCCTTTCCACTTTATCCTTTACCTCTCCCTCCCCTATTACAAAGTCGATCACTGTGCATCCCCTTCCCCCTGTATGTGTAAACTCCCCCTCTTTGACTCCTCTTATGTTCCCGTTAAAGATGCACCACCCTCTTTCCTCCAAGAAGTTCAACATCAGCCTATCCTCTCTGTTTATAGCCCGGTCCTTTGACCGGTCTCTTTCCTCGCCCCTCTCTCCCTTTCTCTCCCTCCTCCCCTTCCAATTCTCCCCCTTCCTCATCTGTTCTCGCGTTAAAGTCTCCCCTTATCAACACTCTGACTCCTGACTCTCTGTCCTCCACCCACCGTTCCAGCCCCCTCAGCGCCTTCTCCATACCTTCTCCTGCGTAGACTCCCACTATCTTCTATCTCTCCTCCCCTACTCTCACCTTACCCGCCATGAATCACTCCCCCGCCCCCGCTATCCCTTCCTCCTTCTCCATCAACTTTTTTTTTATACCCATAACCATTCCCCCATCGCTCTTCCCTTCTTATTCTTTCTCCTCGCTGCTTGCACTTCCCACTCATATCTTCCCAGTAGTCTCTCCTTAACTCTTTTCCACCCTCTATCATTAAACCAAGTTTCCATTAGCACCATCACATCTCATTCCTTCAACCCTGTCCAAAACTTTTTGTCTTTGTTCTCTAACCCTGCCACATTCCAAAAGACTACGCTCCACTCTCTCTTTTTCTCTCTCTCTCTCCCTTTCTCCCTCTCTTCTCCCCCCCTCCATTCTCTTATTCCAATTGTACCTATTCCCCATATTGGTCGCAGACTTGCACTTCTCTAGATTGCACTGCTTGTCATCAAACCCGTTATTTCCACAGTCGCACCTGAAGTGCCTCCTTGCATACAGCTCCACGAGCTCATGTCCCTCATGACAGTGAATTCTTCACGCCGCGCACACAGTGGCTCGGACCTTGTTTGAGCAGCACGTCTTGCATACGTACAACGCTTGTCTTATGTATCCCTTGCTGTAAGTACAGTTCTGGATATCAGATGCCCCACGCCGAAAAGGTCCCTCTCTGGCTGGTTTTCCATCTAGAGAACATCGTGCCTCGTAACAAAACTATTCTGTTCTCCCCCTTTTTTCTCCTCCTCCTCTCTTCTTTGTTCTCCTCATTCCTCAAAATCTCCTCTTCCTCATCCCATTTCCAGCATTGCTCATCTGTCCATAACCTTTCATATCCTATTCTCACTCTTCTTTCTCTTCTCTCCTCCTTTCTCGCAATTTTCTCCAACCTCCACCTCATTTTTCTCTCTTTCCACGTCAAGTCTTCCAAAATCCTTTCTTTCCTTCCCTTCAACTCTCTCTTTTTCTTCATAATTTTTTCTCTCTGCTCCTCACTCTTCATCCTTACCAGTAACATCTCTTTGTCCCGCTCTCTATCCCCTCATTCTCTTGACCTCCTCTATGTTTCCTCTCACCCCCAAGACGCTTAACACCTTCTCCACCGCCTCCCTCCTCTTTTCTTCTTTTACTCCTAATCCTCTGATTAGCACATTTTTTCTCCTCTCTTCTCACTCCTTCCTTTCCATCCTTCTCTCCAACTCTCTTACTTTATCCCCCACCTCCCCTTCTTCTCCCTCTACCCGCACCTTACCTCCCATTCTACCCTCCTCTTTATTTCTCTCCAACTCCTCTACCTTTCTTTCCAGCCCTTTTATGCAGCTCACCAACTTCTCCTTCTCTTCATTCCATTTCTCCTCTCGCTCCCTACACTCTCTTCTCAACTCCTCCACCTCCCCCCTCATCAACCTCCCCTGTACTCTGAGCCTCTCCTTCATCTCTTCCATCATCTGTCTCAAATCCCCCTTCCACCCTTTCACCTCCCTCAAATCATTCATCACCTCCTTCACTTCTTCCCTCCACTTCCTCATGTCTTCTCTCCATTCGCTTTTCTCTTTTTCCCCCCAGTCCAGAGTCACGGTAAGCTTCTTGCTATCTCTATATTCCTCCTCTCCCCCTCTTTTCTGCATTTCTACATTTTCTCTTTTCCTCTTTGCGTCTTTTCCTTTCCCACTCCCGACGCTGCTGACGCTCCCGCTCCTTGTTCTCTGTGCCCCATCATCATACCATATCCTCCCGATCATTATCTCTAAGCCGACTCTCTTCTTGATTATCCGACTCAGATTAGGCGACTCAGAAATTTGGTTCAGCTCGAGGTACAAAGGACAAAGACGGAATATTTCCATAAGACTTTTCACGATGCCAAGGAGCCCAACATCTTGTGGAAAAAACTCAGGCACTTTGGCTTTTTGAGACCTAAAGCGCAGCACGATAGACTGGTTTTCACTCCTGAGGAATTGAATACTTATTTTACGGGTCATGCGAAGGACTCTGATTCAGAAGAGAGCATCGTCTTCGACTTGGGAGAGGTGGCATACAGTGACCAAAAGTTTTATTGGAATAACATCGAATCAGGGGAGATAGTTAGGGCTTTGCAGAGGAGTAATTCGGAGGCTACCGGGAAAGATGAGCTCCCTCGGAGTTTAATCGTCAGAGCATTACCCTGCATCCTTCCTGCACTGACCCACATCTTCAACTACTGTCTCTCTTACGGTGTCTATCTTAGTGTGTGGAGATCGGCTGTTATCTGCCCTATTCCGAAGGTGAATCACCCTTGTGAACTGCATGATTACAGGCCAATATCGATACTATGTGCTGTCTCTAAGGCCCTGGAGCGCATAGTGGCCGACCAGATCACGAATTCTTGAGGAGAATGATATCCTGGATCCTTTCCAGTCCGCCTATAGGAAGGACTTCTCTACACAGACCGCTTTGATTAGGATTCTGGATGATATAAGACTGGCCGCTGATAGGAGAAAAGTCACCATCGCGGTACTATTTGATTTTTCCAAGGCCTTCGACAATGTTTGTCCTCATCGCCTGATTAATAAGCTCAGGAGGTTGGGCTTCGCAAACTCAACGTTAAAATGGCTCTGTTCTTATTTGACGGGTAGAAGGCAAGCTGTTCGTGATCTTTCTGGAATGTCCTCCGACCGACCTGTTCACCAAGGAGTACCCCAGGGCTCTGTGCTGGGGCCCCTCCTCTTCTTATTATACCTACTCGACTTCAGCGGGATATTAAAACACTGTAAATATCAATTTTATGCGGACGATCTTGTAATTTATTTGCATGTCTAGCCTGGCCTTCTTGCCGATGCAATTGTTAGGAAAACGAGGACATAAAGAGAGTCGTGCAGTGGGCTACTGAAAATGGGCTCAAAATTAATCCTAAGAAAACGCAAGCGATTATTGTGGGGACGCTGCGTTATATTAGTAGTCTGGAGAGTGACGCGTTACCATCCATCTATGTAAATGACTCCATAATACCTTTTTCGGACTCAGTTGAATATCTTGGTGTTACATTAACCTGTTCGCTGTCGTGGGAAAGGCAGATCTCGAAAACAATAACGAGAGTTAACTCGGCGTTGTATCAACTGAAGCTTTGCAAGCATCTCCTACCGCTTCCTCTTCGCATCATGCTGGTCTCGGCCCTGATTGTACCTATACTTGACTACGGCTGCACGATCCTAACTAACATCACGGGCAAACAAAATCTTTGCTTGCAGAGAGCCTACAATAGATGCGTCCGTTTTATTTTCCAGGCCAAGTGGGACGAACATATAACGCCTTACTTCGACAGACTTGGTTGGCTTAAGATCAGTTTCCGACGCTTGTACTTCGTGGGGAGCCTAACTTTTTCGGTGCTGGCGAAGAAAAAACCCGAGGTCATCTTTTCAAACTTCGTGTTCAAACATGACAGAGTCACGCGTGAAATAAGGGCTCCGCTCGGTACCTTGATCCTTCCGCAGTGTCGCACAGAGTTCTACAAGCGTTCCTTCTGTAGCTCTGCCGCGGAACTGTGGAACGGCATACCTCCGGACATACGCAATGCGTCTTCTTTACCGGTCTTTAAATCAAAACTGTACAACCACCTACTTGTAATGTCTGGACGAACCCACGGCTGATACCGATTGTGCGCTTAATGTTTTTTTCCCCTATTTTTAATTTTCTCTTATTTTATTTTACTTTTATATCTTTTCTTTTTTGTTTTTGCGACTACAGTCATATCTGTGTTATATATTATTACACTACGTCTACTTTCTGTACATATGTTTCTACGCTTTAGGGGATGTATCCCAGAGCGTGTAATAAATAACGATTCGATTCGATTCGATTCTTATATTCTATGCCCCTGGCTCAACTCCCTCACCGGCCTGCGCGCCGTTTATATTTTATGCACTTCTCGCCCGCGGCCGCTCTCCCCTCTTAGCGTTTCGCGTACTCCCTGCTCGACCCGCTCTCACGCACGCTTTCCGCACCCTTTTCTCCTCAATCCGTCTCTTTTGCGACCTGCCTCTACTCTCTCACGCACACTCTCTCCCTCTCACATGCACACCTTTAACAGACCACTCACACACTGCCGAAAGCACTCGTCTAACCGCTACGTGACACACTCTATCGCACCGGAAACGGAAGTACGAACATCCACAGTGGCGTCACACCGACTTTGCACTACTACACATACAAAAATCCTTTGATTGGCGAGCCCAACAACATGTCGATGCGCAGTACGGATCGGCGAAAAGCAGAATAATTAGTCAAGTTGACTTACTGTGTTGAAGCTCAAGTTCGCTCGAGACTGCGCACAAGTCCGTGCGAAGCCACGATACCTCTGTCTGCCTTACAAAAAAATTTATTAAAAATTCCCAAATTTTTTGCGCAACTTCAGACCGGTCTTAAAATTTTTCTAATACTCTTCAGAATATTGCCTATAAATTTCAAAAAAATAGAAAATGGGGTTTTTGAGATATTTAAATTTTTTTGTGTTTTTTAACTCTATTTGTTTAACAATATTATTATAAAAATTTTGAGTAATTTTTTTAAAAAATATGATTAAAATAGCGTATTTTATGATAAATGAATTTTTTTCTTAGACGTCTAATAGGCGAGAAAATTCATTGAAAATCTTGCAGTTCTCATTTTGCGCAGACTCTATTTCGGAAACGCTACATTTATTATAGAAACGCTCTTAGATGGGTTTAATACTCGTAAAGACCTGCTAAAAAACGAGCCGCCATTAAAAATAAAAAGGTCAAAGTTTGACCCCTCGCGAATTGGCGTGGAATGCCCCATATATATATATATATATATATATATATATATATATATATATATGTTACGCCCAAACACCGAAATCGCTTAGTGAGCGAAAAAAAATATCCACAATGCGTTGTAGACGGTGCTGATCGTCTACAACGCGATGTGTGTATTTATATATATATAGGGGAGACCGGGGCGGAGTCGTTTTTGCAATTATCTCGAAATCTGTATGTTGTGTAAACTCGCCATTAATACTGTAAATCCAGCTTATGGTGCCCACGTGACCAACGGAGTTTAGTGAGGTTACGTGTCATGTTGTGATTCTTATCGAAGTAAACGTGTTTTCGCAGTTTGAAAGTAAAATTTCTTCTACGTCGAAAGTTTGTAATATTTTCAGTATTATTGTCTCTCCGAATTTCAAAGTAAGCGATTCTAAAGAGTAATGCATGCTGAACACGAATCCAGTGCAGTTTTTTTATTTTTATTGATTTCTATTATTTTATAAGCGAACAAACTTAAAATTTGTGTTTGGGGCGAAGTCGGGTCCAAGCCACCGGGGCAAACTCGTCCCGGTGGTTTCACTCTATTTTCCGTGGCAAATGCGTCATTGTATTTCTCAACTGCATAAAAATGGTACGCACGTATGATCGAATACTTAAAAGTATTCAAGCGGTTCCTAAAGCCGCTCCGAGGCACACAACTTGTAAAGGACGAAAACGAAGAACGACTGCCGTTCTTACTGACTCGCCTCAAATGAAGGAATTGGCGACTGAGCAGGCGGAGTTAAAGCGGAAGAAAGATGAGAAATCTGCTACAAGGAAGAGAACGACGAAATCGACCATTACCACTACGCCGAGAAAAAGAGGCCGGCCCACAAAAATGCCACGCATTTAGAACCGCAGTTGTCGATGAGCAGTGGTCGAAAAACGGAGTTAGAATCGCAGCCTTCAACGAACAGTAGGCGAAAAATGAAGTCAAGAATGCTAAATAATATGTGCTGCGTATGCTCGGAGATAACAGAAAACAGAGCCGATGAAAAACAGTGCATTTTGTGCAGGCGTAAGGCACACAACGAGTGCGTGCGCTCGTCAGACTCTGTTTTTACATGCTTTAACTGTTTCAGTGACACTGATAGCAAAAAAGAAAATTGATTTTCTTGATGAAATTATTATTTTCTTACTAAAATACAACGAATAAAGTGTATTCTATTATTTTTTGTGATCAAAATTATGTATCTTTATTTAAAATCCAGTCCGAGATTGAAGGACGACTTCGCCCCGGGAATTTTGACTTTTCGATTTTTGCACCTTTGTCGTTTTTACTCTATACCGGTTGAACAAAGCGACATAGACCAAAAGTGCCTATATAAATTTTGTAGCCAAAAGTTTACTTTTTACAATGGTATACTATATTTCACTAAAATGATTTATTTTGCTGTTAAAAATCGGCATAAAAAAAAGGGCCGACTTTGCCCCGGTCTCCCCTATATATATATATATATTTATATACCTACATATACAGGGTGGACAAAATAAAGCGTTACAGATGTTTATCTCCAAAAATATTGTTTGTAGAGAAAAATGTTTCGTACAAAAGTTATAGGGTTTCAAGTAACGCATTGCATAACAATGTCAGTATGTCCTTGAAGAGTGTCGTCAAGGTCCCATAAAAATTATCTTAAATTTTTTAAATAAAATCTCCCATTTTTTATTCGAGAGTTTTTCAAAACACTATAACAAAACATTTTTTATCAAGTACTTTTTGAGTTATGGAGTTTGAAAGTTACAGTACCGCCGGCATTAGCCAAGGGTGTGTGTGTGTTAGCAGAATAAAACAAAATTAATAGTTGTAACGATGCGCCCCGTAAACCGCATTGTTCCGGCCAAACAACAAACCGAGACCGCTTGGCTGACCAGCCGCCAGGCGAGGGACGGGCACAGTGTGCCTACTTTATTTTTTAACCATTGTTATGATAGGAAGTCCGTGAACGGACTTATCGCGGCAACCGTCTCGAAGCGCCGAGCGGTGCCGAAAACGACCGAAGACCGCCGAACACAATCGCGGCGTCGGGACGCCCTCCGACCGTTCATCCCGGCGCTCGCGACTCCCGTCGCTTATTCCCCCGCCACTCCAAAACACCGCCGCGGCGTATATAACCGAGCGTTTGTTAACGCAAATGCGATTCCGCGACCGACCTGTTCACCGATCGCACCGATCCTGAGCTCCCGCATCCGCTTATCCAAAGCTAGCCAACCGAGGGTAGAGAACTATCGCATACTCTGTCTTCGCCGAGTGTGTCTCGGCAAACGACCAGCTTCCTCATCCACAAGGCTGTCCGACCGGGAGTAGAGCGCTTCTCTGCCTCCACCGAGTGTGTCTCGCCGGTACCTCCTCGTCTCAAGACGTTTGCAGCCTTCCATCGGGAGTAGATCCTCCGTACTCTGCCTCCACCGAGCGCTTCTCAGTGGTTGGACTCGCGCCATTGCCTCAATCTAGCCGCTTGCAGCCTTCCATCGGGGGTAGAGTCTCCGTACTTTGCCTCCACCGAGCGCTTCTCGGTGGTCGGACTCGCGCTAGATCAATCCTTCCGCCATCCGAGCGGAATCCCCGCGATCTCATCGCCGCGTCCACGCTTCGCGCTATTTCCACGCGTATCGCTCCGCGACGCCGGAAAAACCGGCTCCGCCCGTACCGATAAGCTTTGTAATGCGATTCGGCATCCGAACTTCCGAAAGCACCGGCTCCGCCCCGTGCGTACCGCGCTGACAAGCCAGGCGGAATATCTAGCTCGCGCCGCCCGCGACGAACCGACCATCTATCGCGATTGCACGACACGTGTGCCCGGCTGCTCGTGCCATCCCGCGAGAATCATTGTACCGCGTCGATCCGCCTCGCGCACCTCCGCGTGCATCACGACACTGTACTCTGCGTATACTTAATTGGTCAATTCGCCTGCCTCGCGACTCTGTACACCGCGAGCATTTACGATATTATAATAAACTTTCTGTTTTTGTAACTGAAACCGATACGCTTTATTTTGCCATCCATGCTTCGCTTCTGTTCCTCCGCGCCTCCTTCGAACCCAGCCACGCCGCGAGCTAGATCCGCGTATCAAAGTCAGGTTGTTTTACACTACACGAATATTTTATGATAGAGTTGGCTCTGTTTACCTTACTCCTGACAGCCTGGACCTGGCGGTCGAATCTCAACGCATTATCCAACCAGATACCCAAGAATTTGGCCTTGCCACAATTATACACATCGCAGTCTCCAATACTTATGTAAAGGTCTTTATCCACGTAGCCGCTCCGATTAAATTTCACTAGGACTGTTTTTTCTGGGTTCCAAGTCCAAGCCCAATCGACGTAGCCGTTAAGCAATAATATTGACTGCCTGTTGTAAAAAGAGTCGATTGCGTCCATGGTTTGGACCGCGTACATACAGCCCGATGTCATCCGCAAACTCAGTAGCCTCCACGCCCTCCGGGAGACCAGAGCAGAGACCCTGAGTGTAAAGAGAATATAATGCCGGGCTCAAAACCGCACCCTGCGAGAGTCCTCTGTAGACAAGGCAATCTACAAATTCGCGGGAATTAATTATAAATCGCACCTTTCTCCGATATAGCCAATTGCTAATGAATTTCACTATGCCGGCGGGACAATTAAGTGCAATCAACTGATCCAGCATTATACGGAATTCAACACTGTCATAAGCGGACGAAACATCGAGGAAGGCAGCCAGAGTATATTCTCCCACGCATAAAGAGGCCCTAATGTCAGTTACTATCTTGACCAGATTATCGGCGTACGACCTGCCCCTGCGGAAGCCGTTCTGTAAGGCGCTGAACTTGTCTTCTTTTTCAGCCCACCATACAAGCCTTTCATTGATCATTCTTTTCATAAGTTTACCTATGCATGAGGATAATGATATTAGCCTTACCTTCTCTGTTCCAGGCTTGTCAATAAATATCACGTGGTAGTCCTGCCAATCGGCCAGAAGAATGCCAAAAGACCAAACATTGTTGAACAATTCCAGAAGACAGGTTTTCGCTGAGTCTGGAAGAGATCTAATCATCCGGTATTCCATGCCGTCAAGTCCAGGAGCAGAATCTCTGCAAATTATCTCAATCGCTCTGTCAAGTTCATGGCGACAGAACGGAGCCTTCAAATCTTCATCCAAGTACATCTCGCCAAAATCTCGATTGGGCTCCACTCCAACATAAGGGGGAGCCAAGCTATCTATAGAAGCTCTAATGACATCTTCCTTATTTTTCATGGGCCAAGGGTGCCATTCTATATTCTTCCCTGAATCCGTTTTGTTAATTCAACTCTGCTACTCTGGTAACCTCGGCAGTTCCACAATAAAAGTTTGAATTATATGGAAGAGTTGCCGGACTTTCCTCTTCTAATCAGGGTATCTAATAAATCTCTCAGTCTATCCAATTCGTCTCTCTCCGGTCTATCGATATCATACGGTTCATATTCAACAGACGTTGACTTACCTCTTGAATCAAACAGATTAGAATTTACTAGCGCACTAACAAGCAATTCTCTAACTTCTGAGGATCTCTGTATCAAACATAGGATGTGCTCGATTACGTCGGTAATCGTGTTCTGAGGTCGGGCTTCCCCGCGCCTGCCCTCGCGAGGGCTCCGAGCAATTTGAGCCCAGAAATTACCCCGGAGGATGGCAACTCTTCTTCTTTCCTTGGGGATATCCCCCGCACGTGAATCAAACTGCTTAAAGTGTTCCCGAGCACCATTTGTAGTGGGTGGTAAGTTCATAGATGGAATCCTTGTCCTAGTTTGTTGTTCACGGCGGTCCTCCGCCCGAATTTCCCGGATCCCAGGCTCCCGTCGGTCGTCCATTATCAACTCCATCACCACGTTCGGACATATCATTCCTACAGTTCTGGCCAAGACTCAGGTTGTCTGAATCTATCAGGCGGGCGTTGCTCATTGCCCCTTCTACCATCGGTAAGGCTCTGTGAAACGATATGTTATTGTAAGCCATAATGACGTTAATGGTTTTTTTTTTTTTTTTTTATAAGAAGGGCATCCTCTAAAAGTAGACTTGTGCTCACCGCCGCAGTTACAACATTGAACCTTTTTTTTGCACTGACCGTGTGCCTTGTCGCCACAGACTATACAGCGAGTCTCGCTTTTACAAGCGAGTTTTGTATGACCAAATCTAAAGCAGTTAAAGCACTGCCTAGTCAGGGACCTTACTCTTAATCCGATTTTATTTTAAAAAATTTTTTAATCTCTAATTTTATTAGCTATAAAAGTGATAATTATATTATCCGTAGCGACCAAAAAGAGGTTTTCGTAGTAGCGTCCCATTTTCTACGATACATTCTATCTAGTTCAATAAGATTCGATCTGTCCTGTATAACAGACCATAATTCCGGTATTGTCGAGGGCCAATCTGTTATCACCCCTTTGCGAATCACTGTGCGCTGCTCAAGTTACGCTTTTAGTTTAACTGGATCCAGGAGTTTATCACAGGTTAGGTGTTTATCAATAATTTCCAAAGCATGATTGGCGTCAACAAAATCTTTAAATATCGTCTCTGCCAAAAAATGGTTAATCATGTCTACTGATTTAGGGCAGATTTGCAATTCCATTAGAATCATCCAAATTTTTATGCGATTTTTACCCTTTTTTATGGTAGACTGGTCAGGGGGAGACGTAGGGTTATCTTAGCCGTACCTGTAAAATCCTCGTCAAATCTGGCAATACGTTGCGTGTCAGTAAATACAGAGCCAGAGGCACATTTTTTCAAAGCAGAATCCGTTATTATGTAGAATTCCTTGTCAAGGGGAAGCTCAGAGTTGATCACGCCAGTATCACGCGCGCTACAAGTGTCTATCACGTGATCATCGCGAGCCAAATGCCCGCTATTAGAATCTACACTAATATTCTGACTACTTAGCAGGGTCACTTTTTTTATCAAAAGCTCGCGGCCCAGGCTTTCTGTGGATTTATTTGTGGAGCCGACGTCCACCTTTATCCCATCCTCCTGTGAGCGGATGTCTGTATCTATGGGCATATTGCGCCTCCTATTTAATTCCTCTTTTCTCTGTTGTTTCAAAGAGAGGCTTCGACGATTTCTAGTCACTTTACGATCAGCATCCAACAATTCGTTATTCATCCAGTCTTTTGCAATATTGTCGAATTCCTGTTCTGAAACACTCATTTTCATTTTCTTATGCGCGCAATGTGCCTCGTCATCCGAAGTGCGAGAGCTGACACGTGCTGAATGAGTGGTCGCGGGACTCGATATCTCCATCTCAGGTCAATCAATAGAAATAAACGCTCCCCCTCCGAGAAGGGAGCAACAATTAATAAAAAACAAAAGCTCTCCCGAAAAAGGCACGCGGAACAACTCCGCGCAAGCTGGTATCGCTACACCCACGAATATCACGCAATGCGAACTAAGTAGAGGGGGACTCAGGCACACACGTCCATCTCACACGGCGGTTCAAGCGGAACTCCGCGCGAACGCGATATGTTTTCTAGGTTATAATAACTGATTTGACAGCGCGCTGTCCGCGCAAACGCACTGAGCGACGAGCGCGCACGTACGCGTATATGCTGTCTCTTTTCAGTGTAGCAACATTGTCATGGAGGGGGCCCGGGGGGGATGCTCGAGATAGAGTCCTGGCCATTGAGTGGACTCACGCGTATTGGCTCAATCAACCTTTTGTAACAAAATGGCAAAATCAATTAGAATGCGACTACAGCCCCCTTTTCTTTCTTTTTTTTTAGGTTAAGGCTGGCGACTACAGTCTCTGAGTATCTTTGACTCTAGATGCTAGAGTCCCTGTAGAAGATGCGATACGCTATTTTGTTACAAAATAGCCTCAGTGGCCAGACTCTTATACAGGGACTCTAGCTCGAGATGCTCTCATCTATCGAGGCAAAAGCAACCGTAGGACGACGACGACGACGACGTTTCTTAATTGTAAAATTTAACATTTCAGACTTTGCATCGTAATATTTCCGCTCGTAGGGCACGTAGCGGAAAAATAAAAACATATATCATTCAAACCCAAGCTATCGATCAAGTCTACTTAGAACTTGATCCGTTCACTCGTTATTTTGAGATCTCAAAATCTCGAGTACTCGCAACTCGTGCGTTTGCGTAAAAGAGTCACGGTGCGGTCTTGCTTCGCGTATACTTGGCGTGAGACACTACCGTGTCTCTTGATTCGAAGTTTTGTGTGTTCAAAAAAATGTTGGTAATTACTGCCACTACAGCATCCCCTTAAAAATTGAGACATTCTGGCAACTCTCAAAAATGTTATAATAAATAATTGCAGCAACTATTGGACCAAAACGCAGCGCATATTCAAAAGAAATTTGCAGAGCAGCTCAATGTCACTTAAAAAGCCATTCTGCGTGGCAGGATTTACATAAAATAGGAAAGAAAGAAAAAAGTGAGAGCCGTATAAACTGATTAAAGAGAACAAAAATATGATACGGCACTAGTTTTACTAATAAAAATCGGTTAAAAAAATTTTTGTTTTAAATTAACACAAGTGATAAAATATAGATACTTTATGATAATCTTAAACGTTAAAGATTATGTATACCCTAGCCATTCAATATCGACTGTAAATCTACTTCAAGCAGACATTTGCTGTGAATTTGGGAAATAAAAAAAGTAATATATTATATTCCAAGAGAAACAATAACTACTGAGCATTACGAATAGTAATTTATTGATTTGAGCGGTAAAATCAAGCAAAGAAGCCATTTTGTGATCTAAGTGCACATAAGATTATTTTACTCTATAACAATTCTTATTCACTTATTGTCAGCAAAAGACGACAAAAGATATTATTTTCTTTTTGGACTGGAAAGTTGTTTCTCACGTGACTTAAGCCAGTGGCACACTATGCTATTTTATCTGCTGGATTTGAGTGTTTGCTATTGTGTGGGCAGGATTGCTGGCAGTGCTGCTGACCGTGTAGCTGGCTTAGCTTCAGACGATACAGACTTTCGTATTTAGTACTGACTTGTACTAAATCGTACTGGCTAACTTATTCTTTCACATAATCTAGCTCTAACCTGAGGCTGTCTTGATTGACTCTCGCAATGAGCCAGTATAAGACCATGTAAGAAAAATAGCACCTGTTCTATCACGGAAATCCGTCAGCAGATCAGTCAGCAGCGTGACTAGCAGACATACGATTTCCAGTCTAGCAGACAGCAAGATTGCCAGTACAGGCGTACGCAAGTAATCCAGCATAAAAAGCCGTGTGTCGCTGGCTTTATTCACCAGACATATAAATAGTAGTAATCCTTCAGATTATCACTTGTTTAGATCGCTACACAGACTTCTATATATCACTAGACCACTATGTTCGGCCGATCGGCCTGCTAAAAATGATGTAAAATTTTAACGTGGTGGGGATAGTGGCAGCCATTTTTCAAGAGTAAACTTTATTGTGTGTTTGTCCGTGTATAATATTGGCTGACTGTATTTGAAAAGAATCGTTCTCGTGAGAAGAAGTGTTTGCACCTGACATGCCAATGGAACACCGTGGCGAGTATAGGTATAAAATGCCTCCCAGAAAATGGTGCTTCAGTTCTGGTTACGGAAATCTAGTAGTAGGGGAGACCGGGGCAATGAAACTCGACACCGGGGCAAACTTGGCACTAAGCTTTTTGTCAATTTAAATCTATCGTAAAAACTTGCCTTTCTTACTGTAAATACGTCTTTATGTGCCAGTGTTGTCAACGGAATTTGGTGATATTCTGAGTTACAGTGTAATTTCTAGTGCGACCCTTATGAAAAAGTACACTCAACTTTGATGGTTAACACTCAAATTTGAGCGTAAGTTTAATGTTTGTCATCAAAATTAAGTGTCAACACTTAAATTTAAGTGTAGATTGAGTGTTGACCATTAAGGGGATGCTAAAGCCGTTCAAATTACCGACAATTACAGTCAAAGGTCTCATTTCGAAACGGCTTTACAGATCGCAAAATCCTTTTACAGGAGTAAAGTAGAGGTACTAATAAAGGGTGGGATTGTCAAATAATTAGTAATAATTGAAAATAATTTTAAAATTCTGTCACCTCATAACCTTATTTTCTAATATAAACAGTTGTATACGTAATATGTACGAAATTAAACTTTCCCACCCTTCAGAAGACGTGCACAAACAATAACGTACCTTTGAAATTGAGATTGAAAGCCTGGAATAAAAATGAGAGCTTTGAAACGATCGTGTATATTTTTCACAAAAATATTCACGCAGAGCAGCAATTATGTCACAGCAGTAGTTCACGGATCTTGCGAGAGATGGCGCGATGGCGCACGCAGCTGTGGGCAGTTTCGGGGTTGGCTACATTGTCTGGTTCCTACACAGCAATCGAACCAGGACAGATATATGATACAGATATCTCGTTAGGCATTTTTACATTTTTTTCAATTATTACTAATTATTTTACAATCCCAC